>NC_064877.1:67510646-67513146 GCF_943734665.1 Anopheles aquasalis | reverse complement strand
ACCCCGGTGCTAGTCTTGGAATGATTATTAAATGAAATAAATAAATGCGTCTATTATCCATATTAATTAGTTGAGATACAATGTGTGATTGGAAATCTGTTGCAGAGGAAATTAATAACAGATTCTGTTGGCAACAATTTTAACAACTATCCTGAAATTTGCGAAGAAGCTTTAAAATCGAGCTGTCTTTGGAGTCTTTATTTACTTTTGAGATTGAAACAGTCATCTACGTTGTTTATGCTGTTGCTAAAAGGTTGTTTGAAAAAAGAAAACAACAAACACGTCAATGATACAACAACTTTCAATCGTAAATTCGTACAAGTGCCAAAGCAAACACATCAATACTTGACGGTCTACTTGTAAGTATTTAATATTTTACAGCAAATGTCTTTAATCATATGAGACACTCTGATATCCATAACGTGCTTAATAGATAGAACGAACCTGGAAGGTTAATTATTTAGTTCAGTAAAGAAGATTACTTCTATGCTTCGTTTTATGTTTTACCGAAATAAATAAGTACGCTTTATTGCCTTAATACCTAACAATTCAAACGCTGTACATAATATGGATGGGAGAATGTACAATTCGTGGAACCGTTGCTGAAGGCATATGTAACTGGCACTCTGTATATTTATTGCCCTCGACGGTTAAGATGATTTAACTCGTGCCCTCCATTTGTGTTTGTTGTTTGCTCACCATTGCTCTACTTTCATCTCTGGGGCACCATAAACTCCTCTGCCACTGGCATACGTACAGCGCGTAACGAAATGGTCCTTAGGGACCACGGAAGCCCAAAACACACACCTAGCCACACAAGCACACAAAAGATAACACTTATACTCCATATTTAACTGAGACTGACAGCGAACAGAGCATCGTGTGCCATCGTGCAGCATCTGTGAGTGTGTTGTTCGCATTGATTAATCAGCATATTTCGCCAAGTAGCGCCGACGAGTATGAGAGTGCCGAGTCAACAACGGAACAAAAGTTTCCATCACTAATTCCATCATAACAGCGTCTTGGCCCTCCGGCTCCTCTTTCGCCTTCTGGTCCTTTGATTAGCCCGTTACTCAGCCATTTCCCGGGTTCGTTGGCGGTGGCGTCGGAAGACTAACTTCGTTTCGATGTCAGCGCATTGCAGCTCATTATCGGGATGGGTATCTTACCCCTGCTCCTTGAGCGCCACCCTGACGAGGGAATAGTTTCGCTCTTCCTCCTCCGCTACAGCTCCTGGGGACCATTAGAGCAGACCGAGCCACACTGACCCCCAGTAAATCTTGTTACTAGCGTTTAAGGCAGCGTCTAATTATCCCGAGCGGGTAACATCTCGGCTGTATTAATAAGAATAATTGTTTATTGGATTATAAAGACGGTCGCCACTGGTCATGCTGCGTTATCGCAGTGTAATGCTGTTTACTGTTACCACAGTTCCGTGCTTGATGAACTTTTGTGATGTTGCGGGGCAGTAAATGAGAGTTCATCGTTCAAATGGTCGGAAGAGCTTTACTTTTCGAATGTATAAAGTTTTTTTTATCGATATGCTATGAGAAACTTGTGTAAAAAGAGGTCTAAAGTATTGAACTAATATAGAAAGACCATTCATATTTTACGATCAATTGCCTAATAATCATAAATTTACATGTAAACCTTCTACACAAATTGCTAACATAAGTCATGCCTAAACAATGTTTGATCGATTTTGTTCCAAAATGCTCTATGCTGCAGATGAATTAATATATAACATTATTGATGAACAAATGTTAAATATAAAAACAAATGAATATAAATTTGCTGCATCGTAACATCGCGAGAACATTCTGCAAAAGTGGCCACACCGAGTCTCCACCGAAAACAACTGAACAACGATGTCCATTTTCACACCCAACTCATCATCTCCAGTTCCATTTACTTTCAGATCGCCAATTTTTGGGCCAATTTTATCACTCCACGTGACGGTGCTAAGACCAGCAGCTTGCTAGAATAGCGAAGTGGCGCGTCCGCGGTGTGCTCTAATGGAGTGAAAACCGCTGTTTCGGTACCATTTTCGATCTCATTACTGTTCGCCTAATCACCGTTATCTATTTACGTACCGTACCGGCGCGGCTGAATGGTGCGGCTTGGTGGGCATCGGATCGTGATGGCCACTTGGTGTGTAAGTAGCTTAGTTATCGATATCGACGTCACACCTGACTTGATGTTTTTGGCCTCTTTTTTGACCGGCTCGGTTCACTGATTGGTTGACCACCATTGGGCCTGGGTCAGTGCTGCCCCTGGGTGGTAACGGAAAACACATTTATCTCCCGCACCTGCCACACGGCTCACGACCGTGACAGTTTCGGCACGCAAGAATGTCCTGCGCCTGTCAGTAACGCGGTAGAATCTCCGATCTTTCACAACGGCGCTGCCATCTTATCATGCGACCGGACGGATGATGGCTGTCGATGAGCGCCGGACCGACGACGTGATGAGCTTTAACTTTAAAGACAAGCATCGCGCG
>NC_064877.1:67495646-67508146 GCF_943734665.1 Anopheles aquasalis | reverse complement strand
ACGCTAGCTGTACGGTGCTCCACGGTGCGAAGAGATCTCACGATGCGCTTCTTGGAGCGAGCAAAAACGGATGCGGCAACAGCACCAGCAGCCTGGTGATTGTTTCCTAAGGCAAGCAGGCCGGCAGGCGTTTGAGTGCAAAAACAGGCGCTCACGAACTGCTCCAGAACTAGAAGTGAAACTAGAGCCGTCATTAGACATTGGCGACACCACATGGCATGGCATGGAATGGCATGGCAGACGGTAACGGAACGAGGCGACCACCAACCACGACCATCACCACGCAGGACGATGTTTATGCAAAAGCGCGAGCACCGAAAGGTACGTCTTGGTGTGGTGCTGCACGCTGTTTAGAGTGAAGATGCAAACGCGCGCCTCGCAGGCACCGAGAATGGAGAATAATGCCCCTGATGGCAGGCATAACGATCCATTTAGGTACAATAAATTTATCCATATTCGTGTCCCTTGGGATTTCCTCTTGGGGCAACGCTGCCCGGGCCAGCAGCAGCAGGCAGCCCGCACAGATGCGGGAAGTTGGTTCCACTTCCGCTTTAAGTCTTTGGCTGCATTCGGAGCAACAACAACAGTGAAGTGCTTTGTTGTGTTGTTGGTGTGTTGGAGGTAGATTGTTGTGTTGGTGTGGTTGCAGATTATTTAAGTTAAAATAAGATAATCTCGTTCTTACAAGGTGAATACAGAGAACGATAGCTATCGTCGGTAGTGAAAAGTAAATTATAATTCCCTGCTGCAAGCGATACAATATTCACCTCAATTCTCATCTCAAAATTGTGTTCAAAATCATTTCTTAATCGTAAATCCACCTTTTCCCCCTTGAAAAAAAGGTGCATCATAAACGGTGTAACATGTGGCTTTAGCTGCACTGTTTATGAACGACGTTGTTGTTCGGTCGTTATGGCGTCGAGGTCATCGTCATTGTGCTTAAAGCGGAAAGGATGTTTACTCCAAAAACGCACCACAAAGCACCAAAACACAGCATCAAACAATTGCGAGCGCTGCACCCGGGAAGCGACTCCTTATCTCCCATTGGGGGTTTCGTTCCGCTGGCGTTATTACTTACCGCTGCCGTTGATTGCTTCATTTCAGCGGCAGCAGCGACGACGACAACGGTGTGGCAGTGGCTTTGATTTAGGAGGGTTTTGTCCGTTGCAACCGGTTCAGCCTCCAGCCGGTGGATCTTCAGCCGCCGCCTGGAGTGCCACCCCCTTTTCGGGGCGAGTGCGCAAAGCAAGATGCATTGTTTTTGTGCCGCTTCCACCAGGCACTAGGTTGGGCACTAGATGGGCCACTGTGTTTGGGTAGGACAATGTCTTTCGATCGGAAAAAGGAAATTCTTCGTCGTCGGTTGGGCTCGAGGACTCGGCCGGACTCAGGTCGTTCGTTGTTGCCCTTTCTCTATCTCTCTCTCTCTCTCTCTCTCTCTCTCTCTCTCTCTCTCTGTGTTTTACGCTCATACTCGCGGTTTACACTCGCGGGAAAGTGGTCGTAACTCAAAACGAATCACACAGCACCCATTGCCCGCTCAGTGCCCGCTTTGTTGCCGAGTTCTTATGTTGCATGCATGAATTATTTGCACAGTTTTCAGCACCCGAAAACCCAGCGCAGAGAAATGAATGAGAAAGAGAGGGGGGGGGGGGGGTAGATGAAATTGTACCAAGTTTTATCTTTGTTCGTTGAAAAAAAAGGCGGAACCGAAAACAAAAACCAGTTCCCGGTGCCGTTACATCGGTAACAAACGCGGGGATTCGCGGTTTCGTGCACCGAACGAGAATGCAAAAGTCGTTGGAATGCTGTTGGAAAAGTGGCAAAAACAAGGAAACCCTCAAAAAACGGGCCAGAATCATCTGTGGGATGGCTGCGGTTACGGCACGGTAAGCATGGGGACAATTTCATGTCGTCGGATGATGCTGGGTGCATAATGCTTGCAATGAGTACAGGAGGGAAGGGAATGTCGGGCTTAGTTTGGTCACTTATTTCTGCTTAAAAGATAATAAATAGTTCGAGCGATAATTCTCCCGTTTGTTGAAGTGCATTTTTCTCGATTGCCCAGCGATGCATCAGGCTCTGGCTGGTGAGTGTTTCAAGTTATGCTTGGAATTATGGTGTAGAAGCTGCAAATGGACGCTACATTTGTTTCACAATAGCTGCGCAGTTGGTTGTTGATGTTGCTGAATGGAAATTCTAAAAATTATTTCAAAAGTGAAGCATAGGTTAATTATTGGCCTCCAATTCGAGTTTATATCCAAGGTCTATTACATTTAGTAATAAAAATTAAGCTCTATTGAAGCTGTTTATACGAAGCTCTATAAAATTTAATGGTCGCGAGAGAAATGAAAAGTAACATACATTTTTTAGGACAAAATGATGATGCTTCAACCAATATTACAAAATAAGCACATTCCCTTACGCCATTTCAATGAATTGAATGCTAATTCAGCTAATCCCATAAATAAAATAACTTAAAATACGTTCTATTTTTATTATTTCTATTTAATCCTGGATCTGTGCCACATTCCCGTAAACCTTGACGCATTACTTGACTCCCAAGTGCAAGGTGAAACTTTGAACCAGATTAAATAACGCCAACTTTGACGTGGAACCATCGAGACTGATTTCCTTGCTAAAGGTGAGCCTGGACGGACTGCTGGCCTACACCGGCGCAAAGCGGCTTGCCAGTCGAGGAACTCCCCAGCGTGCAGAACGTGCCCCGAATGGACGCCAGAACGACGCCAAGCGAATGGAAAGTTTCCGTGCTACACGTAAGATTTCGGCGTGCATTTGTTCTGCACGGAAGAGCATTTTATTAGCCGGCGAACGTGAGCGATATATCTTCTGGGAGATGGACTTTGCCTTAAAAACTTTACCCATCCAGTGCGGAGGCCAGACCATGGACCATTCAGGTCCCACCATTTCCAGAGAGTTCGAGTTCCTACGGGCCTCCGATGTATGCAGTGGTTGGTGGACCGGTGGACCGGTGTGTATGCATCGGCTGCGTGCCAGGGGATCAAATTACGTGTCTAAAAGTTAATATCTTTGTTGATATACTGCAACATTCCTACACAATACACACCTCCCACCCTGGTGGAGGAGGAGAGTGAAGGAAGGAAGGAAGCGAGAGGGCGAGCTTCGTGACTCAGAACAAAGTTGGGCGAGCGCATCATTAAAGCAATCGCTAGGCAATCGGACCAAAGACGTGGTCGCGGCCACGCTGGTACGTGAGTTTAGGTTTGCCAAATGAGCGCTCCCTTCTCGCTCTCGTTTCTGGCACGCTCGCCACTCCTGGCAGATGCAAAGTGTGCTGCCGGGTCAGGACGTCACCATCAGGTGTCTGTAGGCTCTGGAAACTTAGCTCTCTCAACGGACTTTTTTTTGGAATGTAGTGAGATTCGAATTATTGAGGCAGCTGTCTTGCATACACATTTGATATTTGAAAGCGATTTTATCAAAAGTGCATTCACCATTACATGTTTAATGCTTGCTTTTGGGGCAAGTGGCAATTACTCAGCGATGGTATTCGGTATTTAGTAGTTTTCTGAGAAGTATATCAGCTATCTAGCAGATCTGAACTGAACCGAAAGTTCTTCAAGTTATTGGTTTAATTACCAACAGCATTGTATAAAATTTAGATGCTCTTAATTCATCGACGATCCTTCGCAATTTTCCCTTTATTCTACTTAAAATATCTCTATCTCTCTCTCTCTCTCTCTCTCTCTCTTTGTACTGTATGTAAACATTTAATGAGACATTAAACCTGGAAGAATCAACGTATTAAAAAAAGAAGCTGTTTTTTCATTGCAAATCAACCATTACTCTGTGGTAAAATAACTTCTGGATGGTGTTATAATTAAACTATAGCCATTGTTATAACATTTTTGTGCACGCAAACGCACCTGTAGAAGCTCAAAAATACCATGAACGATGCTGTAACCAATCAGTACAGCTAGTTAAGCTTCACGTACTCACCTTTTTAATGATAAAACGGAGCTTTATAATAGCTCCCCTGATTGACCACCCTTTCTCTGGTGCACATTAACTCTCTTCCAACACTTCCTCAATTGGCCAACATCGCCTATCAAACCGGTCCCGTAAAATCGCAATCAATCAATCGCTAGGCCGCAATGCTGCCCCGCAGCGATTGCCGTGATGCCAACACCGGATCGACCAACCGAGTAAAGGACCTGCCGGGAATGATCTCCTCTTAATCGACTTACACCAACAATCATATAACAATCAAATAACGCTTAAAACGATCAACATACCCACCGGACGACCGTAAACCGCATAAAGCCCTGGTACCCGCCGGTGGGTTCGGTGCTTAATGTCACTCCGACTCGGCACGACTTCTGTCATCTCCCGGTCCCCCCGGGGTGGAACTGAGCTGAACATCGAACTCCACGCAGTCCCACGCCGAGGGTTCTAGTTCCGCTAAACTGTAGCCGAAAATACCCCCGAATGTCCTGGAATTTCCGACCAACGCAGCGTTGGGTCAGAGCTGGAGCTGGAACTGCATTGAAATTGCAATTGAACAGCGCGCGAGCACACCCACACGCACGCACACAATGGTGAAAACACAATTATGCAATTTTATGAGCAAAAATCCCCGGGACACGAGAGCGCTGGACGGTTGCAGGGCCACGGACACTGCACCGAGGCCTCGGCCACAATCGCCTTGTGGTGTGGTTCGTTTTTAATCGCTTTTACGCGACCGGAATGCCCCCGGGCCCGGCAACGAAAGCCAACACCATCCTGCCACTCGTGCGTGATTCGTTCGATCCGCACGGTTCCATGTTTGTGGTTTGGCTTTAAGAGGGAGGAGATCGGAAGGGTGCTCGCGGGGGTTGAGTGGGCTCTTCGCGGACACTGTGTGTAATTTTGCGCCTGTTTAGACGCCCTTCAACTGGGCTCCGCTATTTGCATTCAATTTTGTTTTTGGACGCGAAACCAATGCCCAAAACCGCACACATACACGTGGGCACACGGTCTGGTCTATGAGGGGATGAAAATTGGGGGGGGGGGTCCGGGAACGGACAGGGGTGGCAGAAGGAGTGCCGTACTAACATTTGCCGTTCGGATCGGTTTTCGATGTCAAACCCTAACCCCGGTGTCCCTGGCTCTGGGCTTTGCGGATTTGAATTTGGTATTTTGGACACCTCACCAACCCTCTTTCTCTTTCTGCCACCCTTAGCCGATGCCGTAGCTGCAATGTTGCTGCATTGGCGCGTCGTTGTACTCAACGCGCTCGCTTGTAGCCGGACGATCGAACCGGAATCCTAGACCGGACCGGATCCAATGCCTCTAGAGCGGCTCCGGATAGCTTTATTTGTTTTTTATAATTATTGCCACCCCGCGTGGCCGCGATTCCACGTGGTGGTGTGGGGCGTTAACTCGCAACCGTATCACCATCCACGCCGTCGAGTGCACTTTGGCGCATTGCGTGCATTCGAGTCAAGCTTTACGCATCTCGCACTCTCTCTCTCTCTCTCTCTCTCTCTCTCTCTCTCTCTCTCTATCTCTCCCACAGAATGTCCGCCATCGTTGCGTTGCGTGAGCCAAATTTATAAACTGTGTTTACCCTTCCCCTCGGTTCACGAGTTACGATCCCGAACGGGTGGCAAATGGACGGTGGCTCCTCGAGTGGCATGGCGATAAGAGCTCGGACCATCGGCCGCAGGTTCACGTCAGTGTAAAGTGTCGCCGTCGCCAATGATCGCGCTCGCGCGGCCAGTGCAGGACGTACAGAAGTCCCGGGATCGAAACTCATCCTGCAATGGTGGCACAACGCGGCACCAGATCACGCATGACCTTCGGGGTGCAGTAACAGTAATTGCATTAGGACATCAAAGCAACGGAACGAACGTTTGCTTTTCACGCGGAACACACAACAGCACACATTTCCTCGGGTGTTGATTTATCGTAAAGTGCTCGATGCGTGTGCGGATATGCGTAGCGGGATGATCACTTTTGTTACTTCCATTTGTTCCGAAAAATCGTCGAACAATGGGCATTTGTTTTAGAAACTTTTAGAGATGAATCTGCATCAATTGGACAATTTTTGGCCTACGACGGAAATCTAGAAAATTTGAGCAAAAGAACATTAATATTTGTGCAATTTCTATGCATGTTTGAGTGTCTATGTGCTTCCTCCGCACGGTTCCACAACTCTGTGCACAAAGTATAAGATCTGCGCTTATAAATCGCAATGAAAACGTACCTTGTGGACGCTCTACCAATTGTTTCGATTGTTGTTAGAAATAGTAGTGAGATCGTAGCGTGTCAGGATTAAAAAGCATTGCTCACTAGCAACTTGGATTTTATGCTTTTTCTGTTTAGTTTTTCATCTTCTCCCATGGCCTACTGCGACCTACTAGCTTCCGTGGAATCTGCTACGAAAAGTGAAAAAAAGAAAAATAGGAACAATCCACAGTAGGCTCCATGGTCCAAGGTAAGGGCAGCACTGGCCGTCAAAGCCAAAGTTCATTACTATCTATTATCTTCGGTTGGCCTCCAGTTAGGTGACGGTGGATGATGATGTCCACGGTCCAGTGTGTTCAGTCCAAAGGGGACAACCCACTCCGAGGAACTACTGTCACCCATTATGGAGTGGTTGGGCATTTAAAAAAGAAAGGAAAAAAGCGAACCGAATCCAAAGGAACTAAGGAACGGAAGTCCAGCACCAACACAACTGAACCATCCGGCCGGTCAGTACAGAGATTTCTAGTCGATTTGCGGCCTATTCCGCGGACGAAAATCGATCGCGAAATGGGTTCCGCGGCGCATAAAGCAATTACACGTGGTAGTGGGCCCTCCTGTGCCTCGAAGGATTGGCATCGGGCACCCGGACCGGGTCAAACCTCCCCCGGAGTAGGTGCACAGTGACCGGGCTGGCTGGGCGCGAGCTGGTCGTTATCGTTGGTAAAATATCGCGCAACAACCCAGGAGTGGCCAGGATTCATACCGGTTCGGAGAGGTGGTCCCCATTTCCTTTCGCCCAGGAGTCAGAGGCCGGCGTGTCAGTGCGCCAGTGTGTGTGCTTGGAGCGTGTTTTTAGGATTTTGCTCCTTTGGTGGAGTAGCAGAACGGCGACCGCCGCTTCCCCGTAACTAAACACGACGCGACGACCGGGCGCACCTGGATTGGAAGGTGGTCTACTCCAGCTGCTCCTCTGTTTTCCTTCTTCCCTCATGCACCGGTGGAGGGCGCTATCGAGCGTTAAATTTATCGGCATGTTCATGTCAGACTTTGCCAAACATTTAATTTTATCTCGTGATGTACGACCGCTACCACCCCGCTCATCCTCACCCGACGCCCGCCCAACATTCCAGTGTCCAGGTTCAGGTGTCTGCGTGTGTCCATGTGCGGTTTTTGGGGCAGAAAACGATTTGTTTTGTTTGCGATATGGTGTATGTGTGCGATGGTATGTGTGCTTGTTTGCGGTTTTCTATGCGCCGGGAGTTCCTGCAGTCCCGCGCTGGGTGCGATCATCGGTCGCCGCGCCGTGAGTTCGGTAGAATTGCTGCTGCTGCTACCAGGTGGTTGACTACCACAACAACGGCCGACCGATGGGTCCCGCTATTAGCTTTACACTACTCGCGCAGCGCTATTGGGGGGCACGGGTTCCGATGGGTAAAGAAGGGAGAAGTGGGACGCGAGATATGAGATACAAGATAATGCGGAAGACAGTAATGTTTCAATCGCCGTATCGCCGTGGTATCGCGCTGCCAAGGTACGGGAATCGATTTTTGCCAGGAAGTAGTACATTGAATTGCGGGACTGTTTGGAGGAACATTGGAGTGTTCTAGAAGTGCGCACGAGTTAAAGTGTCCGGCGGGAATGCTGTTGCGAAATGCTTTAAGTGTGCAAAGGAGAGGCAGTTTTTGTAGGGACGAACCTATGCTTGTCAAGATTCACTAGAAACAGGATTCTCCGGAGTCAAATGCTGGGCTGAATTCGCACTAATTACTGGTGTAACATAATATCGCTGGAAACGGCGAATTTTCCGGAAATTGAAAAGGAATCCGGGACAGGGAGATGATTGGTATGACGTAATTTCTCAGGAGACTGCTCGTAAATTGGTAAAAGAACTTATTTCAATTCATTCAATTTTATTCAATCCAAAATTCATTTTCTGCAGGAATAGCTTGATTTTAACGATTGTTCCTATTTTACATGATGATAATGATAGCGCGTTGATTAATAAGCATCGGAATACGTAATAGTTGAGCGACCGTACCTAGCACATTGTAGGCAAATTAAAATGACAGTTTTGCTAAAGAAGATAAATCTAAAACGAATACAATGCTCGCTTTTAATTAAACATTTTTTACACATTCATTGTATACACATTTTTTAAATAATAGTCTAGGTTTCAGTGATGTCTTGGAGTTTTGGCGATTCCTTTCAATTTTTATAATTACGGTTTATCATTTTCGTTATTTCATTCTGGATTCTGTAAATTGTGTCTCAGCAGCATTCTTGCACTTTCCTTCACTTAACAGAAGCGAAGGGTTTAGGCTTCCATACAATTTATGATGTAGCTGCTACAAAAAGGCTCGGGCGCTGCTTGGTGTTTTGTTTTTTTTTAGTTTGTTTATTCTTAAACTATCTGAAGGTCCAATAGTTTTCCAGAATTGTTCTTCTTACGCATAAATTTATTCGTTTTTTTATGTAACAGCAAGAATATATGTGGAAAAAATCGAGATGCTGATATAAACAAACATTTAGCAGCAAGATACTATTCAGTAAAGTATTTATCTTTGATTTTAGTCTAGCTCATTTGAATGCATTTGATTTCACAGCTTAACAATGGATTCTGCTGTGAAATCAAATTGCACAGTGCAGACAATGTCGTATTAAATGTTGTTTTTAATGCTTGTTTGTTAGCATGAACCACTGCTTCACAAAGGAAAGTGTTCCGATCAGCTATCTCCAAAAGCCAGTTCGAATTCTCTTTAATTATCCCACGCAACACTCGTTCGACGAAATAATTACCCTAGAATGAGTCTAGAGCTCATAAGCAGTGAATATTCAGCGCATTAACGGCATTCGCAATGCCACAGACTCCAAGACAGTAAACCGCAGCACTCCCAACCATTCGATGGTCGATTGACGCACCAGCCACAAAGCACCGAACTGGCAAAACAAAAAAAAACACATCGTGAAACCCAGTCCACCCTCCCTAAACCGCTATCCAGCGCTTAACTTAGTCGCGAAAGAATCGTTAAGTATTCCTCTCGCGGTTTGCCTCACGCGCTGCGCCTGGCAATCAAAATGAAAAAAAAAACCCCCAATTCCACCTTCCTAATCCAGGCGCTCATCGATGGCGGATGCCAGCGAGGAATGGCGAAACCAATCCTCGCGAGCGCCAGCGCGCACACAGGGCATTATTGCTATCATTTAGCAAAACCTCAAACAAACATCGCCAGCGCCAACATGCTCCCTGGTTCCCTGCCGACACTGATGCCACCCCGGTGGAATGCTTCGTTCCTTCGTTGCTCCGTCCAATCGACCTAATGAAGCCAGAGTTTAACGATGTTTGCGCTTCCGGTGGTGAAGGCTGCTTCCGGTCGGAAACGTGAAGTCTTAGACTCCGGAGGCTTCTGATGGTTCCTGCTCGCCCTCCCCGAAGAAACCCCTTTTCCACGTGGGATGCTTGCGCGAGACGCGCTACCTTTGGCCGCAGCTTCCGTTTCGCGTCGGTCCGGAGATACCGGCGTGACGGCAAACAACAAGAAGTTCATTACATCCGAAATTAATTTCCTGATTTGAAAAGCCCGTACAGGGCGCGAGTCTTGGCGTCTTTCTGAGAGCGTCACAATCAGACAGGAGCTCCGTAGGGCGATCGGAAAGGGCGCTGGCCGCAGTAACGTGCCCAAACCGTGGAACCAATCGAAGAAAATGATGTAAAAGAACTTCGGTAGCGGTGCTGGCGGTGCCAAGGCATGTGTGTATGTGTGTGTGTTCCGTTGTACGTGTGCCCGATTGGGACCTGCCTACCGTATCGTTGTCTAGGTTGTTTGGAAGAGTGTCACGTACTGGAAGGCGTCACGAAGAAGATGGGCGAGATCTTTCGAATACGCAAAGTGCCATCAAGCGCGAAACCGGTTCCTGGAGTGATGAGCGACTCAACCGTACATCCTCAACACTCCATGGCCACCCACTGTACCGAGTTCCGAGGTAATGAATCCACCTCACGGCACAACGCAGGGGGCATGGGGTTGGATGGAATTGATTTTCGAAATTAAATTTAACAAATAAATCACCTGTATAGTTAATCAAAGCACTCCTGGTGGCTCCGTAGAGGAAGGAAGGAAGGAAGGAAGGAAACACAGCAGGCGGTGGTAGTCAGACAGGCAGGAAGGAAGGATTCCCGGGGCGACTTAAACCGGTTCCTTTGCATCCTGTCGGAAACCGGATATTACTGCGCTCGTCACCCGTGTGTGTGGTTCGTGGCCCCTTCTCCCAAGCAGGATTCCTAATTTACGCTCCCAATTAATCCTGTATCGTACACTCGTTGTTGACGAGGATCTGTGGGCGAGGAGTCCTGCGGATAACGATGTGGATCAGTGTCGGTCGGTTTGGTGTCGTATAAAGGGGAGAAACCTGGGGCGTGAGGTGGATGTAAACGGAAAGTGGCGTGAAGGCGTGAGACGGAGTATTTCCTTCCACCGTGTATTACCACGCGAGACAATTTGTTTTATTGGCGTGGTGGAACGGAGGAATTCGAGGGAAGAGTTTTTTTTGCATTTTGAGATGTTCTCTCGGTGAGGCCATTGAGCACAGTTCATGCATAATAATCCTGCTGTCGATTCGGTTGGTTGTTTATTGTCCGGAAGCGCGGCTACGGGGTTGCTATTAGAGGTTCTTTGTCTCTGTGCAACTCTTGCCAGCATCCACAATTTGTTATTCGTTGCCAATCGTCGCCACGGTTCTAATGATATTAGGCAATGGTTTTCACTTCATCATGACACAATCCTTAGAAGAATGTTCTGCGTAGTTGACATCTTTCCTCAGGAGGAAATCCTATTGGATTAGTGTTGTTTGCCGAGACTTGTTCAAAGCTGATCATGTGCTTACTCAATCAATGCTTTAAGCCAACACCCCCTGCGTCTGGTTTCCGGGACACAACAATAAGAACGTACAATAAGTCTTTAGTAATATTCAGTCTATTTATCATCACAACACATTGTGAACTATCTATTGATTTATATCAATAGTCTGATCAGCCCACTATTGCCCAGCTAAATAAGAACAATTTAGGTAATAATCATCGTAATTGTAATTGTCATAACTGTTCGATCATAAACGAAATATGATCAATGACCAAACTCATCAATTTAATTGTATGAAAGTAATCAGCAAAGTATATGCATTTGAATGCCTCATGGATATGACCCGCAGGATTTGCGTTCTTGGTTATTAAAACGAAGCATCAGCAACGACAGCGCTTGCAGTACGAGGAAAGGAGGCGCTCTTTAACCAAATAAAGACCTCACGATCAAAACACCCTCCAGCATGCCGGTGCCAAATAGCAATTGCCTTAACAAGCCGAAATTGACGGGACCTGGGAATTGGAATGGTCCAGCTGAAATGGTCTCAGTATAAAACATCTCTCCAAACAACTCAAAACCATCATTCTGTGTTGGCTTCCATTTGATTCGGTGTGAGTTCCAGAGATGAAGCTGCGCGTTGGTTTAATTGTGTTTTGTGCGGTTCTCCGTCTCGGTGCAAGTGATCGAAAATCTGGTGGAACCAAGAAATCAGTCAGTATCGGACTCGAGTTGATCATGACGAAGTTAGAGGTCCTAGAACGTAAATTACAAGAGATTCAAAACGAGTTGAATCAACATCGATCTAGTCAAGAACAGAACCAAAAGGAAGTGATTGCTGCACTTCATAAACTCGGTCCAGAAGTCCCGCGAGAAGTGAAAGATCTCTCTTGCCAAAATTCTACTCAACCGTTAGTCAGTACGCCCACGATGCAGAACACATTCGGTGACAATGACGCATCACAAATGCAGGATTATGCCACAACAACATCGAGCTCTAAGCAACCTCCCTTCTCCTCGTGCAAAGCTGTACCATCGACTACTTCGGACACATGTCTCATTCGCGTAAAGAGTGATAGTGAACCGTTCCGAGTGTATTGTGAACAGCGAGCGTACGGTGGTGGATGGATTGTGATCCAGTACCGGTACGATGGCTCATTAGACTTCTACCGTGGTTGGAATGAGTTCCGCGATGGATTTGGTGATTTGGATAAAGAGTTTTGGTTGGGCTTGGAGAAAATCCATCAGATAACGAAGGACCGTAAGCATGAGCTGATTGTCGAATTGAAAGACTTTAATGGAGACTACGCGTACGCCCGATATGATGCGTTCCAAGTTGGGAGTGAGAGTGAAGGGTACGTTCTGAAGGATCTTGGATCGTACAATGGAACTGCAGGTGATGCAATGACGTATAACAAGGGAATGAAGTTCACAACG
>NC_064877.1:67480646-67490646 GCF_943734665.1 Anopheles aquasalis | reverse complement strand
CAGTGACGCAAAACGCGCCCGAGAGGATGGGAAGGTGAAAAATTTAATGATTTTCTCGATGGAAAACGCGAACCGATGAAGCGGACGGAATGTGCTGTTGGCGCGGCTGCAATGGCTCTTCCTCCGCGTAATCCAGTGGATGTGTGCGGTAAACATCTTTTGATGAGTGTGTCTGTGTACTTCTTGCCAAGGATTTGCTTTTCCTTTTGACGGCGAAAAGTTTGAATCCCATTGAAGGAAATCTGAGCGGGCTCAAATGTGGAACGGTGGCGAGAGGAATCCGGACCGGTTGTAATATCAAATAAGGAGTTGCGAAAGGGAATGGTAAGGATGAAATATTCCGAGACATATTTACTTGGACTGATTACACTTGGCTGATACTGAGTACACTTTAGCAATTAAGCTAGTTTTGGATGATTCTACGGGTAGCTTTCGGTAAACCGGCAGCGGTAAATGGATAAGAAGTCGAAGAATTTAGGAAATTCATTAAAATCTCTTTCTAGCCATAAAGCGCTCGAGTCCAGGTTGGATCGAATGCTGTATTTATTGCAAACACTTCGCTTTGAACATACTTTTGCTAGTTTAGTGATCAATTAAGGGGGACTTCGGTATTTTAGGGCCAAAAAAGGTGCGTTTTTAACGATTTTTTGTGACGTAACCATTCTACTGTGTTATTTCAAGTAAACGACATAATAATTTACAACTTTTGAAGAATATTTGTTATTGTTTTGAGCAACATTCATTGGAAAATTAATCCATGCCATCAAATTTAGGCAGTCGTGTCTTCGAAAAGATACTTTTTCTGGTGCCCTTCGTAGCTGCGTGACGGGTCATCAGAAAAGTACAAATCGATATTCGTTAGAAAGATTATAAGTTTATCTAGGTAGCCTCGGAAAGTTTTTGTAGATATTCAAATTTTTCGATTTTTGGCAGATTTTTGAAGTTTGAAAAGTAATGCTTTTTGCGACTCTACCATAAAAAACGAACTTTACAGATTTGTTTAAGAAAAAGTATAAACAATTTGAATAATATCTCGACGGGGTTACCTGGCAAAGAGTATACAGAGTAAGTGTTAAAAATTTCAAATCAATCGGTCCAGTAGTTTTTGGTACGGTAAGACGGGCACCGACTTTGAAAACGTTGGTTTCGGGATTAAATTAGCGGGGCGGGAAAATCTTCTTACGATTAAGAAATCAATTGCGATATCAAGTCGCAATATTAAAGATTCTAGCACGCACTTGTATGCACTCTTTCGTTATATCAAATAGGATTTGGCACAACACTTAGCAAAAATCAGCAAATTAGTTTAGCTTAGCAAATTTTAAGCTGAAGCAAAACCATTTCCCACATCTGCAATATGTTTATCAGCAAAATAGTAAATAAATTACTAAATGCATCTTCCAGTTTAATTCACTTGAGTTAGTAATTGAATAGCACTTTTTATAAAAACATGATCATCGAAGAGAATGTGAATATTTCATCTGCTTTATGAAGCTTCCTGGTATAACCTGGCACAGAAGATTGAAAACACCACAGCGTACAACATCTTCCCGTCCATCCATGCTAAGCAAAGCATAAATAATCATTTAACTCGAAACATACCTTCTCTTTTAGCTCCAAGCGATGCCATTTGTGTACCATTTGTTCATCGCATGCCGGTCCTGGTCGTTTGGATAGAAAATTGACAAAACCATTTCTACACCAATGTTCCCTTTTAAAGTCAGCCAATTAATGGGGCAACATGGTCGTACAGAGGAAATGGAAAACACAGCCACACTCTCTCTCTGGCTCTTAGTTGCTTTAAAATATGCATACATGGAATACCTTACCTCAGATCTGGCCATGGTGAGTGCACCACCTCACCACCACAGTACGACCCTGACGGCAATGTTCTCGGTGCGCGCTGCTTCTACACGTTTTCCCATATGCATATGATTGACATAAATCTCTTCTGCCCAAAGCAGTTTGCGCTTATAAATGTAAAATTGTGATAAGAATCAGTCGAAATGGTTCTCTGACGTTGTGAGGTGTGTGGTCCGGGTGCAGCCCCACCACAAGTGCCGGGAGTGGCCGAGAGTCGTGTGAACGAACCAACTCCGTGACGTTTGCTGCATCCGACGACGTATCCTTTCTTTCCTGGCTTCGGTGAGTGGTGTTTGATATGAGGACGTGATAGAGCCACGTCCTTATTACACCGATGTATGCATATTGGATGCGAAGCGACGACCCGTTTGCCCCGGAGGAGCCCTCTGGGAGCCGGCTGGGGCTTCAGCTTCAGTATCTGGCTGCGCGTCGAAATGCATGAAGATGGCGATCATAGGGGCGAAGAGAGCAGTCTAGCCGGGGAGTTCACTCGTAAGGCCACTTGCAGCGTTCACCGGAGCGTCCTCGCAGCAACTACAAAGACTTTGCACGGCAGGGACACCCGTAAAAAAAACCCGTTGTTAAATCTGTTTGGAATTTATTTGAATACATGATAAGAGCGTGTAGGGAACGGGATGTTCGGTTAAATTTTGAGAAATAATCACCGAAAAACGGAAACCATTCCTAATTGGTCGAGATTTGTTTTAAATTTAAAGTCCCAAGCCGCAAGACATTGAAACCAATCCCTCCTGGTGACAATGCTGGTCGAGTCAGATTTTCAAACAGATCCGAAGGAGAAAATTTAATGCACATGAAACATGGGCGCCACACCGGCGACCTGGACTCCCCGGAAGCTCGTGTCTAAGATCAAACATATGCGCCTTGGACGTTTCGGGACGGGGCGGAGAGAAACGCTACACTAAAAGTGATCGTCCCGAGTGAATCAGACCGACGACGAGCGGTATTTGCTGTGCTCGTCGAGCAGTGGCATGTGAGAGTTTAATGTAAACACGAAAGACATTATGCGGATGTACTTATGGTGCGGAGATCTAGCCCCGAGGACGATGCTGCACTCGGCGAAGCGATAGCCAAGCCAAGCGCTTGCCTTGGTGTCTCACGGGACGTCAGTGAAAACCCAGTGTTGGCCGTCGCCGGTACCTCGCCGGCTCACAGGCACACATGCACGTGGAGTTCGCAAGATAAGTGGCGAAATCTCGCTCCGAGCGTAATGAGCGGAAGCTTCGTTCCGTTGCTCGTTCACTCGCCTGCTCTCTCACTCGTCCAATGGCAGATTGAAGTGTGGAGATTATTTGCATAATGAAAGAAAATGTTCACCCAATCCACCCAACGAGACGAGCCCCAGTGCACCGTGCAGCCGGATGCTTGAGGCGTTACAGAGCAGAGCTTTCCGGCAGTGGAACATTCGCCGCATTTCGAGACACCAACTGGGTCGGGGGTTTTTGGCGACTCACTGCTGGCACAATAAAGAATGATGTTTGATAAGTTGAAGTCTTGAGAAACCACTAGCGTCGTGTGTGAACTGTTGAAAATCGACATTTCGAGAGTTATGAGCGATTAGGTTGAGCTTAACGTGACTGACTAGTCCTTTTTGGTATCATTGTCGAAATATCGAACTGAATCGGGGTTTTATTGATGCATTGAGCAGCTAATGAAGCATTCTTTTCCTGAACAGCCACATTAGCTTTTCACTTTAAATGCAGGACACAATCCTTGCTTGGAATTTGATTCGTGGAGACAACTATTGTAGATACATAAGTTAAAAGATTAAATACCATAGAGAACATATTGTGTATTCTTTTGTTTTTTTTTTTAACATATATAAGGACGGACGAGCCGTATGTTTAATATTCCCAATAGCTAATATTCTTTTGTTGTTTGTTAAAAATTGTTTTCCCTGGCATTCAGGCATTGGCTTTCGGGGAATGCCGCTTTGAATATGTTTTCCTGGAAAAGCAGTACTATTGTTGAACCATAATGCGTTTGCATAATGATATGCGTTAGATTAAAAAAAATGGGAAACTAGGAATTCAATTTGACGTTCCCGGTACGCAAAACCACCATCACCACCGGCCATGTTACGTCCAAATGATTACATTTACCGCGTTGATTCGCAATTGCTCAATTAGGTTCCGGGGAAATAGCAATGATCGAATGTAATCCGATCCCTGTTCCCCCCCAAAAACTGGTAACAATGGTTTTTCAACGAAGTAAATGTTCAATTATTTCAAATTACTTTGATGTTCCCGCGATGCCTACATAGCGCTAGAGAACCGATGACGATTGATTATACGTTGATGTTCATTTTATTCGCCTCCAAAAACATGTCAACCGATGCGCAACGCAACACAAAACCGAAGCAGGAATTAGACGTTGGTTTCGTTTGCCATTTGTGTGGCTACTTGTAATGCAATTTCCAGCGCACCAACAACGCTGCGGAAAGCGGAAAAAGGAAAAGCACTGCTGCTGATGCTGCTGCAACAGCAGGACAACAAATGGTGCTCACTGAAAACAATCGATTGCAACTGGCGTTTAGTCGTTGCATTCAATTTGCGAATAAATATTCCACCCTTTTGTGATAAATGGTTGACTTTTTGTTTATTGCCGGTTGGCCGATCGATGCTCGCTGATCGGGTTTCCCGGTTCATCGCTGTCGAATCGTTGGCATCGCTCTGTTGGCGACAGAGCTACTGGGTTTGTAACCATCTTCTGTTGCACCACGGTCGGCGTGGAGTAGCGTTCCGATCGATCCGCTGTTGGACCAAATCACTTTCATGATTGCAACAAACGCTTTAGTTGCGCTCGGAGGAATTTGCAATATGCAATCTCCATTGAACGGGAAACGGCATTCGTCGTTTCCCTCGAGACGAACCACGAACCACGGACCACGGAACGGGTTCGATGTCCTGCGATTGCTGTTCGCGAGTAAAGGAACCATTTGCAGAGGTTGGTCGGGAGCTGTTTGTCATTGGAATAGGCCCAATCGACTTCCTGATGGCATATTTATGCATAATCCCAACCGCGACAACGATGCCAAATCTGCCAAGAAATACTGCGATACCGGAACTTGGTGCTCTCGGTTGGTATCGTAAACCACGTTGCGTTGCGTACCAGACACAAGAAGAGAGCCAAGATACTCGCTTTTATTGGGATCGATTTGAGTGCAAGAAATTCCTGATGAACGGTGTGGCCTCGAGCTTCCTCGAAACATCCCGAATTCGGCCGTACTTCCCGCTAGGCCGTAATTGAAATGGGTCTTCTCCTTCTTCAGCACAGTCAATGCTTAAGGGGAGGAAGCGCGCAAGAGCCAAAAGTAAATACTCGGAGCAAAGTTGCAATAAGATTTGCCAATACTCCGGTCCGGTGCTGGATGCCGCCATGATAGGCCGGTACGCGTCAGGTGAGCGATTGCTTACCGGAAGCTCACACTAAGCTGTACGACTTCCTTTTTGGGCCGAAATCGAAGTACGCTCTGGAGAAGGAGAAACATAAAACTTTCCACGAATCTTGCGGGGGAAAAAAAAGGGTTGCCGATAGCGAACGTCCAATAAAATTGGAGTGCGGCCCGGCGGATCTACGGATTGCCGGATAGCCGTTATCGACTGGCTTACGCCTTTTCAACCGAAACCGATTCGAGGCCGAAATGTTTGAAGTTTGAACGAAGCAAGCTGGTTACTAATGCGCTCGCTGGAAGTGGAGGTGATGCTGGTGGTGGTGGCCTACTGCGTTGCCAGTTTCAGTTTCGGGGCAACTTTTCTCGACTCGTGCCACCGGAAATGCCAAAATGCAAAGGGCTCTCACTACCGAGTCGGTAGTGGCTGACGTCAAGAGCATTCGTTTGATGCGGAGTGAATGCTGAGAAGAAAAAAAATTAGTGAAAAGCGGAAGGGCCTTTGGTGGATAGATCCTTTGCTTTGCTTGAGTTGAGTCCAAGAGGAACGATTTCCCAGGAACGGAAATCGAGGAAAAGGCACTCCGGTACGAACCGAAAGCAATCCACGGTTCGTGATTGTGCGAAGTCGAAGCGCTTCGGAGGAAACATTGTAACGGAAGCCAGAACCAAGTTCGTCAAAAAAGTGGGTGGGTGGGTGGGCGCGTGCGAGTGTGTGTGTGATGCATCATAGATTACAAGCGTCTTGCAGGCGGCCATTCGGCCGGTCGCTCCGTCGGTTCCAGGGGAAGGCCACCATTTTAACTGCATTGCAGATCCAACTTTTTCACTGTCGGCGAAGGAGATTGAAGAGATTTTGAGCATCGACGGGGCGCATCGGATCCTTGGGAAGCCTTGGCCCCACTTCAGTCGATCCTAAGTTCGTCAGGGCGGTGGGTGTGCTATTGTTCATTATACTTTCATCGGCCATTCGATGCCGATGAACGCTTTTTGTTGCCCTCTCGTTTTTATACTTCTTCGAAGTGAAAGATTTATGTCAAGATGTTCGACCCTCGACGCTGCGACGCGGATAGTTATTGGAAATCACCAGGCACCGCATTGTAGATTCATTGTGAGCTGGCCGGTGTGTTAATGGCCGTTACCGGGGTTCGAGAGTGGTCGAAATGAAGAAATCCAAACAAAATGTGTTTGTTTTTTTTTTGGCATGCGCTACTGATAGATGCACGAATCTGCAACATTTCTTCCCCTTCGATCGCCGATTTTTTGTTAAGAAGAGGTCACAAACTGTCTATCTGTCGCAGTGCCTGGTGAAACAGGCAAATTGATGGACAAAAACAACACCCTACAGCAGCTCGAAATCGCTCGAAAAGCAGTTAGATTGGTGTGCGATGAGGTAGGCAGGTTTCAGCTTCGGTCATTGCTCGTTGACCAACTTTTAATCGAATCGAACTGCGGTTGGCGGGTATTTTTGTTGTTGCGACGATCGCGACGGTCGTGATCGTGCTGGGGATGCAAGAAACGAGTTGTTGATGAGGATGCAAAAATAGGAAACGGTCGAATGGGTCAAGTGGAAAAGGTGAACGTTTTGATTCCGGCCACCGGTTTGGGTGAGTTTGCGAACCAAATCAAGCCATCGCCATCGATTCTGCAATGAATTTAAGCAATGATTTGTTGTCGAAACTTGTACCATGTGTTAATTTCACTGGCATTTTCTGGGATAAAGTAAAGTATTAATGTTACAAAACATTGAATGGCACGGCGTGCACTGGGAATTATAGACAATGGAGGTTATTATGCCTCTTTCTAAACGTTTGATATTAACTTTTACCAAACAATGTTTTAATATTCAATACAGTTCATGGGAAATTTTTAACGGATATCAAACACGTTTGAACTTTACACATATTGAACAAACATATTGATATCTAGTTGGTTCATTTCAACTTATCAGAGGTTCTGAGCACCTTTACGTTGGAGGTGAGAAATGATTGCATGTTGAGAAATCATCAAATTAGCATAAAACCATTTTTCTTCAATCATTTCCCCCTCCCTAGTTTTACCCGGGAAAGAAGCAGCTTGTTCAAATGCATAAGAACCAATTTTGTGCAATGTAACGAAAAGATTATTATTAGATTGTGCTGGAAAAATGCGAATCGTTGTGTATGTTGCCTAATTAATTCTGCAGTTCCTTATCACATTCCATTGCAATAAATATATTTTCCACATGATTGGATAAATCAAATTAAAGTGAAAATCATTAGATAGAAGCTTTTTTTCTGCTGCTTCGAAGTTATGCCAAGATAGTTGCAATTGAATATGCTTCCAAAATTCCTAGGAACGGAATGTGTGGAACATAAAAATATTGCATATTAGTTTACTGCACTACGATCTGGTAAAGAATGTTCCGATGGCATGTGATTATTAAATATCTCAGGCAGTGATAGCATTTGAAACATAAGGATATCTCATAGTTCACCACTGGTAAACAAAAAATCAGCCTTTTTCCGATCATCAAATGGTCTTTACGCTGCTAATCGTTTGTTTAAATCAACAACCGTGAAAAGGGATTTCATTTCGGATCCATTAGAATCTATTAGACACAATTCTAGGATCAAGTGGAAACAATTTCCGATGGCTACATAGAAGTAAGCATCCCACTTTTACCAAAGCATGGCGACAAACAACAATTGACGACGGAGCCGAATTGGGGATCGCTGAGCGCAGGCAAAATCAAATGTGCCCGTGGCCGGTTTTGTTTGCCATCGATTAAGGGCTGTGGCTCGCCCCGACCCCATTCGGTGCCATTCGGTAATCAAAAGGCCGAAAATCGCGTTCCGTATGAAACTCATCGAAGCGTCGATGGTTTGGGATGGTCGCCAGAAAACAAAAACAACAAAAACAGCTGACACAGCGCAGCACGGGAACCGGGAATCCGGGAGGGAAAGCGACAGCACAAAACCAAACCGAAAACAACATAGAAAAAAAGAAAATGCTGTAGCAATAAAATTGCGTATCCGTTGGCATACGTGTTGGCGCCTGGTAACAACAACCGTGTCGAACAGTGAGTGTGCCGATCGGAGTGACACCGGATTATAGCGAAAGAGCTGTAAATGTGGCCATGGCTAGGGCCAGGACCAGGGACAGCTTCACGTTTGACCCAACAATGTCCAAATGTAAAGGGGGGGGGGGGGGGGGGAGGGCTCATCGAGGATGAGCAGGAAAAATCGGAAAACAACGCGTCGCCGTTGCTGCTCTGCTGCGAGCAGCTCGTCGTTGTACTTTGTTCATCAACAACAACACACATACGCTCGCGCACGCACACATACGCACACACAATGCACACAGAGTACACAATAAACGGCTCATCCTCCCAGTTTGACCTGACATGTTTGGCAGCGTGTTGTTGATCGGTTTGTTATTGGTCCCATGGGAGTTCCGGGAGTGGTCCGGCCGTAACATAAAAACCATGTTTGGCCTGAGTACGATTAGCGCCGGTTTCATGCTAATGCGGTGCCGCACTGACCGGAGCTAGCTGGCAGTCGGGCTGGCTGACTGGCGACAACCAACCAACTGACCTCCACGGACTATTAAACGGGTGAATCGAGCATTACCAAACACTCCAGGAGATGGTCCCGGACCGGAGGCTGAGTTGTTTGTGAAAAGATGGTAGCTGACTGGCTGACTGGCTGGCTAGCTCTCTTGTTCCCTGTCCGCCTCTCTCTCTCTCTCTCTCTCTCTCTCTCTCTCTCTCTCTCTCTTGAATGGCGACCGTGGCTGTTGATCGGTTTGATTTCTACGCGTTAAGCGTTGAAGTTTTCGCGGCCCACTATATCTCATGCGCTAACAACGGTCGGCTATTATGCTTAAATGAGTGTGCCATCAAAATGAATTGACCGAGCAGTCGAGCTGGAACGCCGGGGACGGCGATCGTGGTGTGGCTGTAGAATGATTTTCATAAACACTGGATGGCAGTTGAGAGGCCGGTTTGGGTCTTAAACTGTACCTAACAAGGTGGTTTTAGAGGAGGTCAAATTAATGTTTTCAGGGTGATATAAGCCTAATTTAGAGGGTATACACTTCAGATACAATTCCTCATTTCATCTGGAAAATTGATTGAATATTAGATTGTTAAATGAGATTGATTGATCGTTTATTGAATGCGTTCTTAGTTTTATTTCTTCATTCACCTTATTGGGAAAGATGTTTCGGTTTAGTTTAAATAATTAGCTTAGCGTACAAACAGTGCCTAGATAATAAATCATAAACCCAGCTCCATGGTTTCACTTTGATAAATTATTAACACATTGGAATCAATGTTAAAAGTGGCGTATCTATTCCATTTTGGTTTGATTTATGATTGTTTATTTGCTGCCGTATTGATCCTATTAAAAAATGTCTTTCACCTGCCTTATCATCATTCTTGGATGATTAATATCTAAGCGTTTGGTTTTGAAGCTAAACCAAAACAGAATCAGAACTAATGTCCCGTGTGCCCGTTTAAATAAGACCTTGGAACCACTAGGTCTGTGCCACCAAGCGCCTCCGAAGAAATGAGCACAGAAGTGGCTAAACAGCTTTTGATTTCCCTTTTCTCTAGCTGCTTGCAACTGAACATTTATCGTATAGATTCCTTCCGATCTATACTCGATGCCATATTGTCTTTGGTTTCACAAATCACGCTAACACCTTTCTTAATTAGTAATATTATTCTTTGAGGATCTTTTTAAT
>NC_064877.1:67470646-67475646 GCF_943734665.1 Anopheles aquasalis | reverse complement strand
TCTGGGATTTTGGGAAATGAATTTTCAGTAATGTGTCAAACGCATGGATTTCGTTCCCTGTGTATCGGTCGGTACGCCCAAGAGCTTGTCTCCACTCGCCTCTTTTCACCACACACATGCTGGGTGGCTGATATGCGAGCATATAAATCAGAAACAGAGCCATGCAATGCGCCATCGCGACGAGTGATGATTTAGGACGTAAGCCATCATAATGATGTGGCATGCGATGGTGTTGGCGACGACGAACGCTTTAATGTGAACTTAAAATTGGCAGCTCATCTCGTGCTTTACGGTCGTACAGACGCTGACTCGTTGTTTTATGCCGTTAAACCTGAGTTAACGGCCGCGGCAGATGTTAGTGGTTGGTATCAAAATGCATGGCTTGAAAGACAAACACATTGTAAGGCAACAAAGTTGGATTGAGGAAATCGCAAAAATGCAAAATAATTCAATGGAGCTAAATATTCAAATGATCAGCTTAAAAGTTTCCTATTTCCGCAAAATCAAAAAACTTTTGTTCATGCGCAGCTTATTAGGGAATTATTATTTGATTTTTCTGAAAACAGCGCACCCACTCGAGTCACACACTCTTCTGGATGCTAATCGTAGCAAGCCACCAACAGGGATGTTACGGCCACTCGCCCACTCGCTCCGACAAATGAGCCCGGAACTAAATCTTTCGGTTGTTCGGCAACATGCGCCTGGCTGCTAGCTGGTGCTGACCGTTTGGCGCCTGGTCCAACGCGCGCCCACACTCCTACGCGGTGGCCCTGGCGCAATCCGGTAATTGCAACCAGTCACGTACGAGCATACTCGGTAATCCGTTTTAAATCGGATTATTAAAATAATTTTACAAAAGTAAATTACATGCACGGCATGAAACGGGTGGGTGGGAGGGGGGGCGAGAGGGGATCGTGTGGGTGGAATCGCTCTTTGTTGAACCCGTTCCGGGGTCACTGGTGTACAGAACGATGCAGGGAGACCGTGGCTTCCGGATGGTACGAGCAAAAGGAAGCCCGTTGGTCAGAAAATAGCCCAGGGGAAGGGACCGAGAACCTTGGGCTAACCGTTCCGTTGATACGATGTGCTGGTACGCGGCCGAGAATTCATTATCGCAATTAAAATTATCAAACTATCCCAAGAGGACCACCCCCTAGGCCACCGGCGTCAGTCTGGTGTTTCAAGTCAGAAGGTTTTTGGGGAAGGGGGCATCAGAGATGATTGTATAATTGCATCAACATGCTAGAAAGGGTTTACCCGAGGGGTGGACTATGTGAGGGAGCCAGTAAAGATTTTGTTCTATTTTGTTGTTCATTTAGGAAGCTTGAAAGGGTTCTTTATCTATGGAAATGCGTCTTTTAACGTTTCAAACATGCGCATCCGGTCACTTCCGATTCCGATATTAATATTATTATTATTATTAATTAGATTACTAATTTGAAAGCAATCATCAACAATTTTCTATGAATTATTACATATTTTGTGAAGCAATGAATACATTTTTTTCATATTCCTAGGTGGTCATTAAATAAGAACTGTTGTTTTCAAAATCGCTCTATTAAATTCTGCAGCAGTTCTTATTAAAAAAATCATATTTTTATTTTTTTGGTTAAAGTTAAATTTTGTTAAGTAAGAAGTTAAGTGTTTAATTCACTCAGCAGCATCATATGTTAATGAAGTTCAGGTAAATGCAATAATTACAGATATTTTCAAATCAAATACGCCACAAACAGTCTAAGCTCATTCAAACACAAAACAACGCACGCAAACAATATTAAATAAAAACTTTAATTAATCCAACAGAAAACCAGAAGCGAACATGATCAGCGAGATGCGGTTTAAACGCTCAAAATGAATAAGTTCCGTTCAACACGTATACCCAATCAATCGAGGCAACCATCAGTGATCGGTCAGTTCGGTTGCCGAGGCTACCCTTCCTATTAATCGATCTAGACTCCTCCAAACGGCCTTCCATCTATGAAAACAAATCCCAAAAAAGGGAGCCCAACCGCACCAGATCCGGTAAGAGTGTCTGGCGTGCGAATGCATGAATAAATTATTTAGAACAGTCCCACTACAGCCCGGAGGAGCAAAAATAATAATAATAATGATATAAAACCCCTTGAAAAAAAAAGAACAGCCAGCAAATCGTCTCCATGACTAAAAGTGTCTCCTAACGAGGCAGGATTACTCTCGCACGTGGAGACGCACAGGATGCGAGGGACAGAGAAGGGTTGGCAGCGCAAGTTACCTTTTTCCGGCCCTTTTTTCCAGGACAATTGTACGCTTGGTTAGCATTCCGGGTAGGGGCTCGCTAGGTCAGGTCCGGCCCAGCCAGGGCTCTGATGATAGTTTTTGCTCATCGCCTCTTCTGCCTCCTCCTCCTCCTCCATCTCCCCGCTTGTCCCTCCAGAGAGAAACGTGACGGAGTGGTTCGGGTTTCCGCTGTAAGGTCGCCCCGGGATCCCGGAGCCTCTGCGCCGTCACCGAGCATCCTCCGTGCTGGGGGGGGGGGGATGTATTTTTGCGCAGTTTCAGGCAATTAATGAAACTACTACAACTATTCACCTAACACACACGTAGCATCAGCAGCAGCAGCAGCACAACAGTGCTCGTTGTGGTCTCCCCTTTGCTGAAGGCGGAAATGGCTTCCGGTCTCGAGCCTGAGAGAGGACTAGCGGGTGAGTGTGGGCTTCAAGAGCTTTTAGGTATGCTAGCCACATAACCATTTTCAAAGCATTAGCAGGGCAGACAATTGGCCCATCGAGAGCTGCACTCGTAGCCAGGATATCCACTCGAGAGTTTCAGCTGCGCCGGGAGCCTTTTGTTTTTTCCCTGTCGGTCGGTTGCAGATTCACCTGTTATTATGTTATAGAATGTTGTTGTGTTTTAGAATTAGAATTTAGTAACAATTTCGAGCGAGTTCCGTTCCTAGACCGTTAAAGCTATTTATGTTTATGTGCAGTCCGGCAAACAGTGACCGGACTGGTGCTGGTCCAACTTCACCGACATTAATTGCACAACATTCGTTGCTCAGAGTAAGAGAGAGAGAGAGAGGAGAGAGAGAGAGTGCAGTGGTGCGCCTGTTGGGGTCCGATATTCCGATCCAACTGGCACGTGATTGAATGTCCTGAACGCCATCGAACGGGACGTAACACAATCGCCACAGCGCTGTCACAAATCAAATCAATACAATACCCAACGCCCGCGCGTTTGCTACGTGCAATCGTAACACCGTACGACAGGGTCGTGACCGGATGTGACCGATTGAAGTGTGACCGGTAAGTGCACTTCGGTGCACAATTGAGTACCCTACCGGCCCTGTGGAGCCACCGAGGGAACCGTAAAGGAGGTGGCGATAGCAATCGAACGAAATAAAGAGAAGGTAAAAAAAAAATCGCGCAAATCGCGAACGCGACGCGCGCATGTTGAATGGCATGATGGGGACGAAACGAAAGTGCTAGACATTGCCACCGTTTCCCCCCTTCCATAAATCACGCTCTTCATCTGGAAAATCGAATGGCTCGCATGGTAGCGGGCGAAATGCCGAGGGATAGCAGTAAGTGGCTCACGCACGCAACGCAACGCAACGCGACGCGACGCGAGACGCGATATTCAAATGGCAGCTCTCTGGTGACACATAAATTCTGGTGGGCTCTCTGGTGCCTGTTGTCCAACGGTTCCCGTCGGCTCAGGCTGTTTTGGGTTTCCTCTGACTGACTGGCAAAGTGACTACAGTAGCAGTGCACACTCGAGAGTGGTCTTTTTTTGCACATTTTCCGCTTCAAGATTCCATGAAAAATAGTTGAAATGAGAGCGAAAAGCATCAGCATAAAGCATTCGCACACCAAGGGCCCTCGCCCCAATGTGTGATGGTGATGATGATCGAATCAAGGGATGCCGTCCAAGATCTGGCAGAAGCACATTAAACACATGATTCCGGTGAGCAGACACACAGGGGCGTGTGCGTGCCGGTGTCCTTTGCTAATGTGTCTCTTGTCGGTGTTAAATCTACTCTTATGGCCCTGATAAGTGCTTTACTGCAACAATCAGATGATGGAGCGTGGATGCTTAATGTTACCAATCAGTACCATTATTGGCTGTCGGCTTTCGTAATATGTAACTTACGTGGTGGTTTCGAAACATAGACCATTCGGAGCTGTTAAGCTTTGAGATACGCTCTTTTGTTGGTAAAAGTCAGTGTTAGTCTTTATATTTAAATAAATATAGTGAAGAACTGAAATCGTTGTTAAACTCATCTAACAAAAAGATTTGATTTTATGATGCCATAAAAGCAGGAGATTTTATTAATAAAATCTAACAGATTGAGTATTATTGTCAATTAGCCTCAGTCAACACTACATTTCAAATAATTTAAGGTAACAAATAAAGCAATCACTGCTTCTACAGTAGATTAGTAATTTTGTGATTGAAGACCCAAGCTTTGCGATGTTTCTTGTACATTCTACTACATTCTTAGTTAATATTCTCCTTTATTATGTCCGTTACACTAGCCAGCAGTGAACCGTCTTGCCCAGTAATAGCTTCAAAATCGTTCTACACCGTTTAAATTGTAGGTTAATTATAACGACACAGCTCCATCATAACTCCAATTACCTTATCCAGTGTAACAAAAGACATTTTAATTGCAGAATCAAACGTAACTGTCGCTTGTTACCATTACTAAACAAATGTTCTACCACTTCCCAAAAACGCTAACGAAATGATCGTTAAGTTGACTCTGCGGACACTCCCGGGGGGAGAGATAAACCCGAACAATTGACTTGCTGGGTGCTCACGCTGAAGGGCGATTCCATTTGTTAATTTCTCCAGAAGATTCTTTCCAGAACGTTCACTACCAGTAAGTATCCGTCAAATGAACATTTCAAAATTGCCATACCGATTACGCTAACGATTATGGCGATGATTACCATCAATTTTGCCTACGCTAGGACCTCTCCTAAGCTAAAGGGAAGAGGTCAGCAGCAATAGCACCGTCA
>NC_064877.1:67448146-67468146 GCF_943734665.1 Anopheles aquasalis | reverse complement strand
TGGTAATATCAAGCATAGTGTTCGAGGAGTAATAGCAGTGAAGTTTCAATTCGCATCTAAGCGAAACAACGCTAGCGGTAACCATCATTTTCTTTTATAAAAAGAAACTAATTTTCAAGGTTGATAGCGTCACATGAGTACATGGAATACATTTTAAACTCCAAACGTATCAATATTATGATGATATTATTATGATCAGTATGTAACTATCAAATCTTTAGAATTGACAAGTTCTTTCAAACTTATATTTTACAGCTAAGCAACAGGTAAAAATGAATCACAATGTAATGCTGTATCCGTAGAAAATAATCGGGAAGCATCGATTTAAGGATTCTTAATATAAAATGTAACACAATTTTTTTTTTAATTTTACAACACAAGCCTGTAACGATGGGTGATAGACTTAAAGTTATTGATTAGCTTTTGCCCTATCTTATCCAGGATTTTAGAGTTCGTCTGGCATTAGGGTTCTTTTTAGCAAATTAACAGCAATTATTAAGAGTGTCTCTAGTTCCATTGTCAAGGTACAGCTGCAGACAAGAAGCTTCCGTTACACAACCTACGCAGTATACAACCTGCTGCCATTGCTGAGTAATCCTACCGGATCTTCCCAGCTACAAATATTGCGCTCGTTCGCCGAAAATCTCCTTTTGTCATTGGTTTGCAACAATGCAAATGCTAAATTCGAAACAACAAAGCTGGGTGGTAAGCTTGTTTAATGCTCCAGCACAACCTCCGGCAGCAACAGCATCTCAACAGATACCTTCCTTTTCGGAATTACCAAGCAGACGTGATATGATGACACGCAAGGCAACCACCAGAAGTTACCAGTTCATCGAATGAGGTAGCTCGTTTCTCTGCAATTGCTGGCATGGAAGAATTTCATGGTGCATGTTTTAATAAGCTCTTATCATTTATCAGGCAAAGCTGTTGTATTTATTTTTCTTTCTTTATTATTTTCCTGATTGAGAAAAGTTCGACTTGGTATTCTAATGACATAGATGAAATCATGTTTTTTTTAGGAACAAACGAACTTCGTAAGATAAAAAAGACACCAGTTAATTGATATTCAACCAAAGGCAAAGCATTTACATTGTGTAGAACAAACCTCTTTTGTATTTTCTCAAACACATGCTTGCTTTAGAACAAGTTTTTTTTTATCCAATTCGATTAAATCCAATAAAAAGAACATGTCTAAATTATCGTAAAAGGATCGCTTCTAACGTGTCGACACAGGCGCAGGCTGCGGCCGAATTCCAATCAGCTAATGATTCATCAGGCAAAAGACGACCGCCTCCATTGGCGCCGGCTGTTTACATGACGTTCTCCCGCCGAACCGATTCCGATTGGCACTCACTTGATTATGCAAACAGCGGCCGAATCGGAGGAAAGGAGCATTCCTTTCTCCAATCCACGGTTGCGGTTGTTTACACCTTACGTTACGTGCCACCTTACGCCCGATTTTACGCCATTTCGTCGCCGATTGTCGCCTTCGGTGGCGAAAGGAAAGAAATGTTTACTCGCATGTTTGCCCTCCGTGCTCCGTGGCGGTCGAACGTGAATTTTCGACGACTGCGGAATAAATGTGACAAAAGTGGTCCACTACCTCTTTTTATCATCCTTATTCTCACCCAGGATGCTGTCAGCTATCGTGACTAGCCAGCGACGAGCTGGACGCGATGTATAACGTCTATTCCGTAAACGGCACAACAATTGGCAGGATGCGTCGAGATCGAGAAGAAACCGGAGCAACCGGTAGCAACTCGTAACGCGTTTGGCCACCGCCGAGGAGACATGAATGCCGATTGCGCGGTGTTCACCACAACATTCGCCAGTTTCCAATTATGCCGGATCGGACAAAACTAAATTCCATCCACGTTTCACTGTCATAGATGGATGATTTTTGGATTACGAGTAAATAATCACATTTACGGTCCCTCGGATGGCCGGAGATTCCTTACTGGCGAAGCACCGAACGTCTCCCTCCCCGGGCGAGAACGTCTCGCGCTCACGCGCATCGCATTGGCATTCAGGAAAAGCATTTTTCACATTTCCTCCCCCCGCAAGTCCACGATATGTTTCGATTGTGTATGTGAGGAGGTGTAGCGAAGAGTAGTGAGAAAGGAAAAGGGGAGGAAGGAAAAAGATGTACGCATCTTTTGAAGGAAGACGAATGAAAGTCTCACTCTCATGGCACAGCACGTCAGGAAGGGTGATCTATCAATGATGCGGTACGGTTTGGAAGGAAAGGAAGGAAGGAAGCGAAGCGGGGCCCACTCTGATCGACGCGCAATGCCTGCCAATGGTTCCAGCCCGTGTGTTCGCGACGTGTTCGCTATTTGTTCGGGTTCAAATCAGTCAAGCGCTGTCTCACGCTTATGCCCGCTGTTTGGGATGTTCATTGTAGCAAATCATCATCTTTTTGTTGCACATTCGCGCACTCTCCAGCTATTCAGGAGGTCGTTCATTGTCGTTTATTCGTTCAAAACACGTTGTATACACCCCTGGATAAACTATGAATGGATTACGATTAAAATGAGTTAAAATCTGTTAGCAAAAAAAAAGGTACTTCTAACCTAATGAAGCAGCGGCAGTGGAATACGATTCAACAAGCTACTCGTGCTAGTACGTTCTGTGAAAACTCCACGTTTACGAAGAAATGTCTGGCAAAACTCTCCTCTCGAGAGTCTTGATTTTGTTTTTATTCAAACTTGTACTCCCTTGAGCCATCCAACCGTTTTTTTATCATTCCGGTTGGTAGAAGAGTGTCATTAAAGACGATGGTCTTCACGCGTTTCGCTATTAACCCACCGGCACGAAATGTTATACACCACAATGATGTTTGTGACCCTCATGTTGCACGGAAATCATATTCGATGGAATCGTTATGTTGAGGCACTTGAGCAAAGTCGCAGCCAGTGAACGTTTAAATCAAAACAGCGAGGGTTTTAATTAGCGTTTTCTGATGGGGTTTATGATTTCACTGAATTTAGCTCTCATTATGGCAACCACTCACTGCATTTTCAACCCGCAATGCAATAATTACTGTTGCAAAAGAGTCACGGAAATCGCTAAACCGGTGACAGTTTGTGCAGGGATGCACTTGATATGAGTAGAAAAGGATACTCAGGATAAAATGGGCTCAACTTTTATAGCTATTCCCTTTCTAGTAGAGTTTTTGTTATGACAACATGCTGCACGTGAGTGTTTCGGATTCCCAGCAGTTTAATTGGCAGTATTTCAATGCAGCTCTACCATATGCAAACATGTAATCGAATGGATGCTTTAAACTAACACAACAAGAAGACCTGAACGTACTTCAAAATCCTGCTGCAAACCATTATCGAGCTGGGAGACCGAAGTCACTTCCAATTCTAGTGAAACAAATCAAATTGAAACAACTCCAGCGCTCGAGAGCATTCAAAACAAACCTTCGCCTCCACGTCGCATGCCTGGCACAGCCTGGGTTGAAAGCGTTCAAAGCAAACTCCATGGCTTCCGCTGAGTAGGCGAGGCTTAAGCGCAAAGGAAGGAATTGATATGATCCACCCGTATTTGGTCGAATTCCGCGATCTCAAGGAAGGCACGAGCGGTTCCGTCGTATCGCAAAGAGACGAGATGGGGGGTGAAGGCTCATGTGTATCTTTTAATTTGAAGGGATTCCTTACGCGGAGAAGACAGTGGGGCCCCATGTGCGAAGGGGATACACTTAATTCAATTTTCATTTTATGCTCCCTAGACGGCCGGGCGTCTCGTGCTAGCCGGCCTTTACGATGTTCGTTGGTGGTGATGCTGGTGTGGAGGGATTTATTTTCCACCGCACCGCACCACAAAGGGGAGCGAGGCGGCGGTTAATGGAGGCGAGGACGGATTTGGGTATTGTTTTTTAGAGGCAGCGGTGGGAAATCTGTTCGCTCACTGTGGCAACCAAACTAATCCCACGGGCTGCCGCCGCCGCCGCCGCATTCCACCCGACAGTCGTCTGATGATGATCCTTCGCTAATATGACGGGCAAATTTGATGATTTGATTTCCGGGGATTGCTGCTGCTGGCGGTGCTGCTCGGTATTATCGCATGACGCCTCTCGGGTCTCTTTTCTTGGAAAACACAATTGTTGAAGAATGCGTCGAAAGGATGGAAAGGGGAAATGGCAGTTTTTGGAAATTGTAATTTAATTTCGTTGTCTTTCCTTATCGATGGGCTTTTCCGTTTCGATACATTACTTTTCACAAAACGCATACTACAAGAGCAATCCTTTACTAGCACGAACCATGTTTTGGAGAGGATAGGCTTGCAGGTGTATTTTTTATGTTTCTTTTAACAAGTTTTCTCAAAATGCTGAACATTTTAAATACTTTTTATTGAATTCAGCTTCAACTGCAAATTGGCATGGCGCTATGTACACTGCGAAAAGCATATTTTTGAAGCGAAGGTTCTCAGAATTGGATTTCCTGGCCGTATTTTAAATTATATGTTCTCCAAAATCTCCTTTCATTTTCAGGGAAAAATAATCACATGACATCGCGTACAAAAGTCCGATATGGCACACGTCCATTCAAAACCACTTTTCCAATAATATGGCGCAAAAAATGAGCAATTATTTGACAAACCGAAAGACGTGGAAAGATGCTCTTTTGATAGCCCTGTAAGCCGCCAATACCTCCTTGATTAAGATAAAAATATGCAGAAATACTACGATTACTGGATTATCAAAAAGGATTCTTATTAAACTTATTTATAGGACTAGTATTTTGTTTCAATGAGGTTATAATATTGTTATTTAGATTATTAACCACATTGCTAAAAGATCATATCAAATACTTTCCACAATTTATCCACAAGATCTTTTCTATGCACCATACTCACCTGTTTTAACAGTGTTGATTGTAAAACGCTATAGTGAAGTACATTCAAATGCAAGCACAACTTTAAAAGAGCTTCCAAAGGTATTTCTACTCGCTTTGTCACTGTTTTATGAAACACATTAACGCACACTAACACACCACACACTGTCACACTACGTTCGGTCAGCGCACACACAGCACATCGCACGAACCAGGGATGAATTCAATCACAGAGCTACAGCTGGTTGAAGGGGACCAAATGAACTCGCAAAGTGAAAACATTGCTACAATATTACGATTTGACCCGATGTCAACCAGCTATATCGTGTGATTCAAGGTACGTAGCATGTGTTTGCCAGAGCACCGAGGACACTGTAACGAGCTCATCGATTTCGATTGGACACACTTTGACGACCACTTCAGGCGATTCCGGATTCAAGCGATTTCGGCTGCTGCCATCGACCTGACCGGCGGATTCACTTCCACTGCCCCAAAACCACCACCGGCACTCGAGACATAATTCTGTTTATGTTTATCACTCTAATCACGATGCTGAACCGCATCACGAGCAGCAGCAGCAGCAGGAGCAGTAGCGCGCTAGTCATAACAATAACCGTCGCCATTATCGTAGATAAGAGAATGGTGAACCGACCGCTGCGCCAACCATTGCCAGATGGCCAGACCAACAGTGGCCAACGACCACCAAGACGAAGACGATTGACCGCAAGGTCCGCAGTGTTTGCGCAACGCTGTCCTTGGTCCCTTCGCTTCGTCCTCGTCAGGATATCGACAGGGATGCTGCTGCTGCTGCTGCTACTGACTTGCTGGTGACCTGGAATCGAACTAATTTCCAAACGACCAAACACCGGAGGTCATCTCCTTGCGGACGTTCTCCCAACAATAACAGCCGGCACCCCCCCGGTGGGCATCATCTCAATTCAATCATCCTGTGTGCGCGCACCAGGGGGGGGGGGGGTGTGAAAGTCATTCCGAGGGAGGAAAGTCGAATCTGGAATCGAGATTTGCTTCCGCTACTGCTCCGCTGTGCTTTGCGCCCATCATTCCGTTAACGATGCCATTGTTTTACGATGTCCCGTCCCTGGTCGTTAGCTTTAGCGGAGCGGCGTGGGCACAACAACATTTCCTGACTTCTGCTGCCGGACTAATTGAACTCGAACGCAGCATCCGTCCCCGACCGTGAAGGGATGCAGGAAGCAACTGAGGAAGAAACAAATCTGGAATACTCTGGAATAGCAAATTATGCATTTTATAGCCGGGAAGAGGGCAGCAGCATCGCGATGAATGCTGATCGCCTGTTTTTTTTTTTCACTGGGCAAACCAAAACCGTTGCGGCGATGACCGTAATTGTATTTACAGCCCTCGCTGCGGCTGCTGCTGCTGCTGCTGCTCGTGATGGGAAAAAGTTTAATTTTCAATTAATTTTCACCGTTTTACTCACACCCATTCCCGCTAGTGGTGGCCGGTCACGATGATGCGTACGTAAGCTCGCTTGCTCTGTCGCCTGCCGATGGCATCGATGGCGTAAGTTCACCTGGTTCTGGTCGACGGATCGTGGTGAGTTGTAGGCAATTTTCAAATTTTCCCAATTACGGCATGCGGCGTGTAATTAGCGTGCAGCGAGGCACACGCGAACGCGCATTTGTGGTCCTTTTCGAAGGGTGGCCTTGTATGCTGGGGGTTGTGCTGTGCAGTGCAGGAGCCCTAATTGCATTTCGGGAGTCTGGCCAATCAACTGAGCTCAGGGATGTGTCTATCTGTTTTGTACCGCATCCCACAAGCTGCAATAAGAATGACATCAGTTTGTTCAACGCATCGCTTGGGAAGGGTTTTCCCATTAACCAACATGACCTAAATTGTGTTTCCTTTCAGGAAAATGTGAAAAGCCCTGAGCGCTGTAATTGCCCTTCGTGAAAAGAGTCCCTAAAGCGTCGCTCTCTCTAGCACAGTCCCTCTCGCGAGCTACCTCTCGTCGACAATGTAAATCAACATAAAAGCTTTTAGAACCCCTTCCATGGCCATCGACACAGATAGTTTTCGCTTCTAAGTTCCCCCAACCCAATCAAGCGTAATCGCAGGAAATGGAATGGAATGGAAAAGCTGGGACTCGGTGTGGGGGTCCTCTGATTTGATCGCGAGTGAGATGCGACTGAAGCGTAATAATTGTGGCACTGAGGATGGAGCTACCCGGAGTAAACGATTAGCTTTCCAGCACGCTCGAGCTGTCCGGAAGCACACGGGACGGGACCATGGGAGTGAACTCCGGACGATCCACACACGTGTCGCTCACGAGATGTGGACTTTTCAGAAGGATATCGGTTTTCTATCGAGTGGAAAAAGGCTGCCCCCTTCCCGGGGTGGTGGGTGATGGTTTGGGATTCAATAAGCTCTGTTTCAATTGGACTGCTCCAGTTCGTCTAAAGTGGCGTCTAGCTCTAGTGGCCACTCCGAGGAGATGGAACTTGGAATGAAGATGATGCTCTCGCTCTCTGAAACCCATCGTCATGCGGCGACTTTACTATCGTAATTACAATGCTTTTAAGTGTTACCGATGTGGGGACTGTTGGGATTTGAGCTCTCAATACGTTCACTGGGCAAGTAATCAATATCCATTAGAATTTTTCTAATTAAATGTGTTTGAAACTTGAAAACGAAAAGCTTTTGTGCATTAGAAACTCAATTGTTAGGCAAATACCTCGATAGATGTGCTCTCTGAACGCACTTTGATTACATGTTCGTGATGCTCATCCTGCCAGTGTTGCATGTGATGCCAACGATTCCACAGCGTGCCAGTACACTTCATACGATTGGAACCCTTCATTATCCGTCGCACTAATCCCCAGAGGATCAGCAACCAGCAAGCCAAATCGCCTGCCATCACAATTAACTACAGCGCGCAGTCAGGTGAATAACGATCGAGTAAATTCCACATTTTACCAACTGCTGCTGACTCCTCAAACCCCGCGTGGAGAGAGAAATCATTTTCCTCATTGCTTTGGCGAGAGAGAGACACGATCACGAAGATTGCCAGCGATTTTTCCTTGATTTACGCGCTAATTATGCTATCCAGAGGGCCATCCCTCGGCTGAGTCAGCATCGTTCGCATTGTCTCACGTCCACCCCTCCCGGTGGCCAGGAAGGAAGCTTCCGCAAGAGCCTCGGTAACTGAACCAATTTAATCACAATTATCCTCTCGTCGAGCTGTTCCGTTAGCTCGTGACAAGTGAATGAGGCAGAAGCTGGGATCGCCTACTCAGCAGCAGCCACCAAGTCAGCACTTTTACCCCGGAACCACCACCGGGAGCCTCAGTTTCGGTTGATCAATCGCCATCCGTGATGGTGGGAATTAGTGCGGGAATCAAAAAGGAACCGGAGGAGAAGATGTAATAGAGATGGTACATCTGCCCCCCCCCCCCTTCTTTGGGAGAGAAGAATGCGGAAAACGCTTCCGCGAACGGTGCCGCGAACGGTGGCCCTTTTCGTTCGTTACGTGACACCGCGTTTCGGGGCCCGGGTTAATGAGATTGTCCGAGGCGATGGAGCTCATTAGCCCAACCAACGGGTGGTGGCTGGGAGGGAGGAGGTTAGCAATTTGTTCCGGAAACTGTTCGATAGGGCCACTCTTGCTGGCTCTGGCCTGCTTCTTGGGTTCTGGCACCTGGAACAAAACGCAAAAAAGAGCAGCAAGCAAATGTCGGTCATTAAGCAACGTTTTCGTTTATGAAGTTGGCACCAGGGGAGGGGTTTGAGTTGGACGATTTGCGTTTGCTGCGTCCGCAACAATGTTTTCCGGCATCGGCTGCAACCAAAACACACGCTGGCCGGGGGGGCTGTAAAATCAGGTCAAACTTGGTCAGCTGTTCCAGAATCGTTTTGGTTTCCAGAACCGAGGGATTGCAAAGGTAGTTGAGGGGTGGTTGGTGGTGCGATTAAAGTCACCACAATCGCGGTATAAATACACGTCCATTCCGGTCAGTAAAGTGCAGTTCGTCCTTAGCCTTTCAGTCGACTACAGTGCAGCACACGCAGCAAGCAACCCTTCACTCTTCACCAATCATGAAGTTCCTCATCGCAATCGCCGCTCTGGTTGGTGTGTGCATGGCCGACGGTTACGGCAAGCCAGCGTACCCGGCCGCCCCGGTCGCGCACCATTACGCGGCCCACGCACCGCACGTCAAGTGTGGCGCTAACCTGCTGGTCGGTTGCGCTCCGCACGTCGCCCACGTTCCGTGCCATCCAGTGCACGGTGGACATGGTCACGCTGCCCCCGCTCACCACGGTGGATACCATCACGCTGCACCGGCCAAGAAGGAGTACGGCCATGCTGCCCCGGCCTACCATCACGCTCCAGCGCCCGCACCCGCTTACCACGCTCCGGCCCCAGCTCACCACGGTGGATACGAGGCACCGAAGAAGGAGTACGGACACGCTGCTCACGGTTACGAGGCACCCAAGGCTCACGGATACGAGGCACCGAAGGGACACGGATACGAGGCACCCAAGGCTCACGGATACGAGGCACCCAAGGCTCACGCGTACGGTGGATACGGTAAGCGATCGAGCGACTTCGAAGGCGCCGCAGAGATGGAAGACTGAACGACGCCAACGCGATGATACGATACGGATTTAAAGTGTGTGCGAAGTGTGAGTGTGATCAGGCATTGGAGTTGAAGTGCGTGCCTTGCTAGTGCTTGCAGCGAAACGAACTCTTTAATTTTTTTATAATAAAACCACACACGGTGTGTGTTAAACACGAAATTTTCCCTTTTGTGTTCGTTTTTGCTTTTCCTTGCTCTTCCTCGGTATCTAAGTCCGCCTTTTGTTCCTCCACTTTGTTTTTTTTTCTCTTCCCAAAAAGGTGATTCGAATTGAATCTTTCGATAGTGGAAAGCGACGAACCCTTCTCCACCTTGGTACGAGTTTTGCTCTCGATCATTTTGCTTCGCAATCCTCCCTTTCCGCTTCCTCGCAGTGGGCTGTGACGTTTGGCTAATCGGAAAACAAATTGTCACGGCCTGCTAATTGAATTGAAGCGCCAAGATGGCGGTTTTTGAGGTTCACTTTCCTCGCTCAAACAAAAAAAAACACAAACAAACAAAAGCAACGGAAGGAAAAACTCAATTTCGTGCGCTAATTTATGTATTAACGTGCGCCCCGGTCCGGCCGTTCCGCTAATGTAGCAGCGAAGCAGCAATTATACGCGGAAGGCATACATTACATCCCCGGTCCCGCCTCCCGGCCCCCTCCGGGGCGAACATGGCTTGCGGGCAGAGTGTATCAAATTATGATAATTATTACGAAAGTGGCTCTATCTGGCGCCGAAGCAAACCAGGAGCAGCAGCAGCAACAGCAGCACCGTTGCTCATAAGCGAAAACACAATAAAATTCAATTGTTTTACACCGAAGCCTCCTGGCACACGTCTCTTGCCAGCCCAAGGGGGGAAGGGTGTTAGCAACATCAGCATACTAATCGAGGTATGGGTGGTGGGGGGGCTTATCGTGGCGTCGCGACGCGATTCCGTTGGCTGGCCCGGTAGGCTCTGGTTATTATCTTATTTCTTATGATATTGTGGGTGATGGGCCTACTGTGCCCAAAACGGGGGAGGGCTGGTGACTGGGGTGAGACTTTCTTGATTCAAATTAATTTCGTGAAGAAAACAGTGGAGCTCTGCACGAATGAGAATGCTGCTGCTTAGGGATGAGTTCATTTAAGTGTTGATGGTGTTTGGTTGGTTTCGGGAAATTGAATTAATAATCGCTCTACTCGAATTGCTACTGCAGGTAACTTTAATTGAAAGTTGGTTTCACATCGAAGGCGCTTTTCCAAGCGCCAAAGCTTAAATCTACTGTTCGTGCCGAGTGCGATCGAACGAAAACTCCCCAAAAAATCATAATAAATAATATTATGATCACACAAAATCAATGATTACTGAGATTTAATCACATTTATGCCTAAAACAAAGAGCAAAATCAAAGTGATCCTGCCACAATTTGCAGATCGTTTCGAAGAAATCGCACTTCTCTGTATTTTGAGGAAATGCGAGTTTTGACAGAACCTCGCGATTTGCATAAAAAATCAACCTCGATGTAAAGGCAGCTGAAGTCTTTTGATAAAACTCCCGCGTGCCAGTTGTCAGCAAATGTTTTTTTGCATTTAAGTGTGCAACAAAACTCCGGCGAGACGCCTCACGCCTCTGCTCAAAGCCAGGCATTACAGATGTCAAACAAGCTGTCTGGCAAACAGCATTGTTTCGAAGGAAAGCAGATCACCTCGGTGCAAACCTGTGTCATCTCTGTGCTCTATCAGCTGCTCATTTGTGCAGCAACTGCAGCAATGCCACGCACCATAATAGGACACTGCAAATGAGCAACGCTGTGAACGGCAACCTGGCATCATGACATGATAAGCCGATTCACGTTGTCAGATCTGCCCGTTCGTTCGCTAATGATGTGGCACCAACGAGTGGGCCACGTGATGCAGCTTTTATCAAAGCAAAGCCCCAAAAGGGTGTACAGCGGGGGTTTGAGCGGCTGCATTTCAGCAGAAATGGTAAACAACATTACCAGAGCTCGCGCGTAGCGCACGCACGCACGCAATGATGGGAAAGAGTATCGGTGCAACATCAATCGGTTGTCTGATACACAATAAACAGTTCCGTCGGTGAGAGGGAAGGTTTGCAGAAAACACAAACGTACATCCGGAGTTGGGCGCTGCATGATTCATTCGCATCGCCAGCATCCCAAGCGAGCGAGCCGACAACAAACTAAACAACGAAAACATGCTCGTTGCGCTTAACTCCGCTGCTGCCATTTGCTTGTTGGGGGGGGAGGAGGATGCGAGAACGAATGGTGACCATTTGGTTTGCTGCATTTCATTACATTATGCACATCCGTGAGCTGACGTTTGACGTTTTCAGACGGTGATGACAACGGGGATGGAATGGGACTACAAACTTGCAAACCGAGCATCCCTTTATAGGGGGGTTTGAGGGTTGTTTGTAAAATTGTTTTCCACCCTTTCCCCCCAGGGCTGGTAGCCTGGATAGACTGAAAGTGCTCCAAGCAATGGACACTGACCCGCTGACAGCTGATTTGGCATTCCATTTGAACTCGCCAGCAAACTCGGACAACTCTTGCCCAGTCGGCGCTATCCACGGTCATCCGGCTCCATGGCAGTATTGGGCGTGTGGAAAGGGGGGAAAGGGGGTGAATGACCAACCCTTCTACCTCCCGTCGAAACAAGATTGAAATTGACAAAGCCAAGTCAGCGGAAATGCAAATTGTTTACCACCCCGCCCGCCGTTCCCGATAGTTACCGCACAACCGGTGGCAGGTGAATGAATTCCGGAAGACCAGGACCACCGGGTTTGCCGGATCTGGGCCAATGGACGGACGGAGTGCGGGTTCACTGCAATGCAATGTTGCATTTTTGGTGCGGAAAGGAGTGAGTACCGCTGACCACCTGTGCTCTGCTCGCTCCTGGTGTTGCCATGGGATACCGGATTGAATGTACTAAAAGCATTCGCATTGACATTCAGCAGGTTGGTCAACTGCTAGGGGTGTGACCTCGTTGATGAATATCATAAATGCAATCTAGCACTGTTTGGGCAACAGTTAACAATCAGTCGCCACAGCAAAACAGGAGGAAGTCCTGATTTCGACAATAACAACAACCACAACAACGGTGGAATGCTACATAACCTCAATTTCCACGTTCCAATTGCAAATTGCTAGAAGCGCTTTATTGGAAAAGCAACAAGTGGTTCCAGGCAATGGAGCATTCCAAAAGCAACTTAATTGTTGCCAGCCACATGCTTCCTGGTTTCGAACAAAACAACTTCATTTTCTATTTTCATCCATTACAAAACCATATCCAAATAGCACATCAAAAGAGGATGAACCAAGCAAACCAACAATTGCACAACAAAAAAGAAAAGCGAAGAGAAGAGCGAAGAGAAGAGTGAATTTTCCGACGAACCCAAGGGAACCAATTCATCCCCCATTTTCCCAACCCCAAAATAGAGACCGAACGAAGAACACATGGTTGATTATGATTTAAATTCTTGGCTTTTACTAATCAAAACATATTGCAGCTTAGGCTAACGAGTCGCAGTTCCGAAAAAAAAACACTATCTCTCTCACATTCACACACATTTTAACGTTCAACGTTTAAAACTGGTACCCCTCACCGCTTTTCACGCGCTGGTCTCTCTTTCTCTCTCTTTCTCTTAATACTTGGCCGGTGCGTGATGAGCTGGGGCAGCATGGTGGTAGGCCGGAGCAGGTGCGTGGTGAACGGGTGCCGGATGGTGGTAAGCGGGAGCTGGTGCGTGGTGAGCGGGAGCTGGAGCGTGGTGGTAGGCCGGAGCGGGTGCGTGGTGGCCACCGTGCACGGGATGGCACGGAACGTGAGCGACGTGGGGAGCGCAGCCAACCAGCAGGTTGGCACCGCACGGCACGTGTCCTCCGTGGTGTCCACCGTATCCACCCTTCGCCGGGTAATCCGCCTGCGTGGAACCGATCGCCAGCAGGGCCAGGGCAGCAACGATGAGGAACTTCATGTTGAGGATGTTGTGGATGATGATCTGAACGCGGAAGCGACGAATGAAGATGATCGTGTGCCGGTCGGTGACTGATTGTACCTTACTCGACCACGAGACAAACGATTTATACCTTCAGCTGAGCTGCATGCTGGAATGTTGTGTTAGTGGGCCCACACGTAAGCAGCATAAGCATTGATAGCAGCGCTCGATCAATTCAATCGATTGCTGTTCGGTGTCAGCATTTTTCTATTTTCATTCCGGCAATCGATTGCTGGTCAGAGTGGTTCGTGGAGTCATTTTGTTTTTCTGAACTTGTTTATGCTAAGGTGTTTTTAACAAAGTTCAATTGAGGGCAGTCAATTTGGCAAAAGTTGCTGACAGTTTTTGGCAATTCCATTTCGCCTTTTTGGGGGGTGGGGGCATCAATCTGTCCAGCGCATCATCATCAAATTGAAGACAACTCGGCGGAGTGCAATGATAGCAAAAGTGGCCATCCATTTGTTCCGCAACTTTATGACAAACATTGCTAAGTCACTTAAAAAATGTGGAAATGAAAGGGTTTTCTAAAATGAATTTCGTTAACTGAACCTCCAAGACTCACTATATTACCTTTAGGCAAACATTTCAGAATGAAAATGATTCTTTGTATTGTTTTAAACAAATCGCATAATATTCACATAAAATATAAAAGCGAAACCACCTTGGTATCAATTCTTGGTGTTATTGACATTGCTGTGTCCATCGCAAACTCAGTGTGTTCATTAATACATAATTTTATCTACGTAATCATGGACGGTATTTGTGGAAATCCAGTTAAAAAAACAATCTAGGAATATTTTGAAATGACAAAGCTGAGTTTTACTGATAAATTGCAATTTATAAAGCGAGATAAAATTCTCCACTAACGATTCTGATCGTCAAATTGGCGGTACCATCCGTGAAACATCAGTGAAATATTTTAATATTAGGCCAACAGTTATATGATCCGATCTCGCTTCCCAAAAAATAAAAAAAGGGATTGATGAAAACAATTTACAAAACATTATTGAATGGTTCAATATCCAGAAGAAATCGAACGGGAATTGTGTCTTCCCTAAACAAATCCAATTGATTTTTAACCGAATCAAGATTCGAGCTCATGTTCAGTCAGCTCATTTTAGGCCATCACCAGCCGTAGCATTTGAAGCATGAAACAGAATGTGAATTTAATTGTTGTGAAGCTAATGGAATGTATCTAGAATTTTATTGATATGCTTCTCCGACGGTTGAACGTGTTCTAGATGAACGAAGAAGAATAACATTGCCAAACGAATTTCACGTCATACGAGCATAAACAGAGCTCGTCACTTAATGGAAAATACTTCCTTTAGTGACTTTCCTCTCTTTCATATTTCATTTCTCAAACATTATTGAGAGTAGGATAGCAAATATAAATTATCATTCTGAACATGCTTATCTACTTAATTGGATTCGATATCGATTCAATTTTAAAATCAAAGTTAAATACAGAACGCTCAGCAATATGTGTGGCTGATCGTCGACGATCGAGCAAAGTTGAAGTAACTAGCAAGCGACGAACCCTCAAGTTTCGAAACAAAAAAAACAGATACCATTCCGGTTACACAAACTCGTGCCCTGATTGAAACAATTAAAAAAAAATGGTGCCACATGAGCGCATTGGATTGACCGATTTCCTCCAAGCCAACGAACGATTGCTTTTCCCTTACCTCGGCAGCCCGGAAACGGTGCGCGGAAAATTGTCGTCAAGCAGTAGCGCAACAGCCGCAAGAAAAAAATCGCCCAATCGGCAACGATGCTTACGGAACCGCTGCCCAGGCCGCTACCCAACCGAAAGTGCTGACCGGCTGACAACAGAGAGTCGGCGGACGAGCAAACAAACAGAAAACACAAAAAAAAACCATCCGTTGGCCACCAATGCTGATGCGCCCAAAAAGTGACCAACGGCAACCGGTCGGGACCGGTGCACCCGGTGGTGGTGGTATAAATAGTGAGCCCCGGTCCCGGTATCAGTATCAGTCATCATCTGTTCTTAGCTTCAGCAACACCAGCAAGTGTGCCAGTGTCCTTTCTCTCGTTTCGAACGAAAACCAACCAACCAACCAACCTTCAAGATGAACACCATCGTCGCAGCATTCATCCTTTCCGCCGTCGTCATCGGTTGCTCGATGGCCGATTACGCCAAGCCCGCCTACCACGCTGCCCCGGCTCACCACGCCCCAGCCCCAGCTCACTACGCTCCGGCTCCGGCTCACCACGGACACGGATACGGCCACCCGGTCGTGCACGCTTACGCCGCCAAGGCCCCGCATGTCAAGTGCGGCGCTAACCTGCTGGTCGGCTGCGCTCCCAACGTTGCCCACGTGCCCTGCGTGCCCGCCCACGGACACGCTCACGGATACGGACACGCCCCGGCCCCGGCTCACCACGGATACCGCTCGTTCTCCGAGGCCGACCAGGCTTCCGCCTTCGAGGTTGAGGAATAAGCCACCTGTCCTCATCAACACCATCAACACCACCACCACCACCACCAGCAACACCATTATCAGCGCACCTTCATCATCCCACTAGCCTACGAACGGACTGACGATCTCTGGTAAGAGGAGAAGCGATCGTTCCAACCAACCCCTTGGAGCGGTCAGTGAACGCGAGCAAAGCATACATTGGAACAACGTATGCGTATTAGTGCACTGTTTGAACTAGCAACTTGGTTTGAAGAAGGGATACAAACAATAAAACCTTGATTACGATTTACTAAACGAAATCCACCTCCTGTGTTGTGCTGAGTGCACTTTCTTTGGGGCTGGGACACACTGGGATCCGAAAGAAAATTCCACAGGAAAAACAACTTCCCCTACAGCAGCAGCAGCAGCAGCAGCATTGGCAGCATGATCAGTTCCTGAGTTCTCCATTTCGCCGTTGGTTTGCAGCAGCTTCATTCCAATTCGGTTCCAGAAGACACTCCAATTAACATTTCATCAAAATGGCTCTTTCTACTTATCTCTCTCTATCATTTCAGCTAGAATTCATCATAGTCTTGTGTGGCAAACGGTGACAACCTGGGCGGTGTGGCCGCGATGGATGGAATTTAATTAAAATTAAATGTTTGCTCGATGTGATCGTGATCCTGACGTCATCGCTGTGGCACTCAACTACTGCGGTGCTCCTGCTACTACTAGAAACCACCCCACCCATTTGGAAGGTATAGATTTGATGGAAAAACTTTTCATCGAAAACCAAGTGCATTACAAGTGTATGTGTGTCTGGGCGCGCTAGTGAGCTCCTGGCATCGCGAGTGTGTGCGAGTGTTCTAGAGAGAATATGACGCTCCATTGAAAAGGCGAAAGTTTCATCCATTTAGCTCCCGGATTTGAGTGGCAGCATAAAGGGGAGACGTTCTTCGAGCCGCCCGGCCGTGAAGCCGAGATGAAGGCAAACATGGCACACATGGAACAACTTTTCGGTACGGTTCCAAAAGCCTGCCAGATCCATTTGCCTGACGATGATTGCCAATCGATTCACGGCTCCGTCTCGGATATCGGAGCCAGGGATGAGTTTTTTAGGCTCTTAGCATCAAAGAATCAACGAATTGCGCTGATACGGTTGGAAAAGTTACGCTACACAAATGCACTTACTTTCGTGTGCCGGGAATGCTATAATGTGGAGCAGAATCATATTTGCGTTGCTCTTGCTGCAACGTGCATTACCCTTCTTCCCAAACACCCCGGACCGCTGGTATTGATATTCTATGCTTTGAAGGTTGATTCCCGGGAACAATCGCGCAAACACGCGGTTTGCGTTCCTTTTTCCACGAGCACGACGATCGACGTTCAATGGTTCAATATTTTCCCGACAAATTGAGGGCAAACAGTGGCAACGAGTGAGCCTGAGAACCATCCGAGAACGCTTTGCTTTTCCTGAACGGAATTGATTGTTTTCGTTTTGTGGATGATCCATTTTTCCAGTGCTTTTGTATGAGTGTATGTCTGTGTGCAATGATTGTACCGATTTGGAGCCAATCGGTTGAAGCTACGAAACCGAATAATAGAGTGACCGCTAAGAGGCAGCTGACTGAGGAGCAGGGAATGCAAATAGAGGTGAGGTGGCGGTGGTGATCGAGTTAAGGGAAGCTCGGTCTCTTCGTTAGGAGCGAACAATGATGATGGTGCGTCCTATTACAGCGTCCATTTGCTGTCCTTTCCTGGTCCCCGGACGTTGAAACAACTGGACAGACAGACAGAGCGAGAGAGCGAACGGGAAAGGAAATAATTCATTTTAGAAAACAAATTTATTTAAGCGTTTCCCCCGCCATTTTCCTCGCTTTTTTTCTTCGTTCCCTTTTTTCGCGTTCGGGAAAGGGTTTGAAAGGGGCAGCAGGGGCTGACGTGGAAAGCGTCCGGGAACCGAGAGCGAACTGAGCGAAGGGCACAATCAACGGAGCAGCATCCTTGAGGCACAATAAGCAGTGTGTTTATTTTATGCTAAGAGCTTTCTTTTCTTCATTCATCGTATTTATTTTGTCCCTTCCAAGGCCCTCTTTTTCCCCCTTCTTTTGGCCATCTATTTGCCTTTACATTCCAGTCCAGACGGTGTGCCACCGGCGGGACTCCGAGCAGTGACCGACTTTGCTTTCCGTCGAGTACCGTCGAAGATTAAACAGACGTTCTTCTGCCACTACTACTGCTGCTGCTACTGCTGCTACCATCAAGTGCAAGAGGTTTTTATTTGCAGCCCACCTCCCGCTTCTCATCCCTCGCTTTCCTCCCTGAAACCATCCTTGTCTCGACGGTCGGAAGTTAAAAATAATGTATGAGATGCTGCAGGCTCGGTCCAGTTTTTGCAGCACCACCAAGGACGGAGACGGGGCAGAGCTAATTTAACTCAATATTTTAATGAAGCTAGTAGCTTACCCGCTTCAGAGCAGCAGGAGCAGCTGGTCAGTCCAACCGGCTGAACGTGCTGACGTTTCATTTCCATCCGGGGCCAGGTGTACAATCAAAACCGCTGGGAACCGCTGATCCAGGCTGCTGGAGAAAAGCAAACAATAATACGCGAGATGCGCAATGAGTGAAAGAAGTTATGTAACGGGCGAAAGGGAGATAATGTCATTATGCAGCAATGATAGGCGCATTTATCCGTGCGTTCATCTGCGGTGCACGCAAACACTGGCCGTGTTTTCATTTCGGGGGGGAAGCATAAAAGATAAATCGCAAAGGAAAGCCATTTTCGAATCGAAGATAAACCTCAGAATGCGGAGCGATGGTACGGTATTGATGCACCGAACGGTTGGATATGGATCCGGATCGAATGATGATGAGGAACCGCTTGGGAAGGATTCAGATGAACTCTGCTGACTCAGTTGTCTACTCAGGCTACTAATGAATGTTGGTATTGCTTCCGCAATGCGAGTAACCATCTGTGCTTGCGTTTGCAAGCTCTTTTCGGTGTGTTCTTTGTGTTTTCCTTTTGTGGCGCAATGTAAACTGTGCCTTTTGTTGAGATGGAATCAATTATCGGTTCACAAGAATTGGCTGAAGAGTCTGCAGATATCATGAGTATTGTATAATTAGCATCAGAGGTGGCACAATGTTATGAACGACTTGTTCAACATTACTATGTTATTTGAGATATCTTTACGTTGGAATGCATAGCAACATCCCTAAAATCTATAGAATCTTGTAAAGCATTTTCATTACACAAAGTTAAACGATATTCCCACAAAAATTAATCGTCATTCATGGTGGGTTATGCAAAAGGTAGAAAATTGTTGATCCTCGAATGAGAATGTTTCGACCTGATACCTGTTCCTTTGCATAAGTCCAGCATTACTTGTTCTGTTTTAATGAAGTTCATACTTTGTCGTTGATAAGAGAGTAGTGCAAATTATCAAAAGATAATTTTGAAATTTCGTAAAATGAGCTAGGTACTAATTTCCGTCTCTTCAATTTTCTATTATTAAAAAAATGTTTAATTATCGAATTATACATCATCACTCAAATATACTATGATGATAGATCAGCTACCAAGGAAAGAAAATCGGTTGCCGTGTAGTGTAAGTAAGTAATCTCCTAAAGTGGAAGAAAATGAGGTCCTCCTTTTCCTGTACTAACTCTCTCGATATCGTTTGACGCTTCGTTGCCGCGAAAAGAGCATATGCTACAGTGCAAAGCTGCACCATCATAGCTCATTACGAGCACCCTGTACCACCGAGACACGCCGTTACCTTCCCGGCTGGAAGTGTCGCGATAAGTTTCCCACCGCACCAGTGCGCAGAGTGTCACCAGTTCGCATAAATACCCAGCTTACACGGTTGCAGGTATCGTTAGCTGACAATCTGCTGCGTTCCACTGTTGCTGCGTTGTGGGTACTGTGCTGGTAAGTTGCTGCCAATTTCGCATCCTCGCCGGAAGTGGAACAGCCAAACACACTCGCACTTCGCACACTGGCTTAGGTGTCTTAGGGTTCAATGGGTAGCGGGTTTTCGTGTTTCGTGCGAGCAGCAGCAGCTACAGCAGCACAATCAAGGGGATCTCACTTCATGAGAACGCCTGCTTGAAGCTCGCCGTCGCAAATCATG
>NC_064877.1:67435646-67445646 GCF_943734665.1 Anopheles aquasalis | reverse complement strand
TAACAAGAGATTTCTTTGGACAAAAGATTGTCTTGGAGAGAAAGGGATTTGCAAGAGATAGTTCTTCTTAATTCTGGACGATTTTGTTACAACAATTTGTTCCAATTGTTCAAGTGTTTATACGGTGGTAGACATTCGTATAGCCGCACCTAGAGGCTCAGGAGTAAAACGGCAATCAATTACAAACGGATGCATTTTTTGACGGTATCAAACTTTTATTGTGTTACTACACATGTGACTAGTATACATGTAAAATTTGGTTTAGATACGTGGGTAATTGTGAGTGCTATGTGTCAAAATGTGAGCAATCGTCAGATTGCAGCTGTTTTAAAATGGACATTCGTATAGCCGCAGTGAAAGAAAAAACATACTCCGCAAAATTCGTTAACACGTATTTAATGGTTGTATTTTTTGTTCAATAGTAGAACTATTCTAGATTATTTTAAGCTTTAGAAATGCTCTTTTTGATAACACCCTGGCTTTTAATTTTTTTTTTAAATAATGCGCCCAGGGTAACTGACAAATAAATAAAAAATGACAAAAAAGCAAGCTATTTTTGATAAACTGCAAATCTAATCGCTCTGTTGTTTCAATTATCGGTAGGTATAAGAAATCCATCCATAATTTCCTACGGAAAATATCCAAAAGGATGGTTAAGCCTCTATCGAAAACGATGAAAATAGTTTCCTAAGGGACAAAAAGTCAGTTTTAGCATGAATTAGCCAGAAATTGGCAACCTTTTGTGCAATTTAAAGGAACTATGGATGGACCAGTAATAACCAGACGTATTTTATACATAACGGATCATAAACAAATCATAAAATTGGGAGAAAACTCAAAGCAAAGCCAAAGTTGATTAATACCCAAAACGACCACCGGCTCATTTACCCTAAATTTGGTAACGTAGGTAAAATAAAAGCAAAATGAAGTTCTTTTCAAAGCAAATAAGTAATTTCTTGATAATTTGGATGGATAGAGCCGATATTAGCATGATTTGAACCATGAGTGACCCACCATACCACATCGAAAGTAAAAGCAAAAAATCGTTGGTGAGGGTTTGATGTTTGCTGTAACTTTCTTATCACGTACAGCTTTCCATTTTTTAAATTTCAACTCAAATGTATTCAGGGATGTAAACAGAGCCTTTGCGAGACATTTTTATTCATCTATCGGGGATTGAAGCCTTTTATTACAGGACAATAACATATCAATTAATTTTCACCAACAATTGAATGCATGGTTTGGAGACAAAAATATCCCTTTATCCAAGTGTGTAGTATGCATTTCTTATTGCAATTACATAAAAAAGCGTTTTGGTTTTTATTTGGATTGATTTCTTAAAAAAATCGGTAAAATAAAAATATTTCAAGTTTAAGTCAGGTCATTGACGACTGTTACACTTAAATTGAATAGGAAACCCATTAAATCTTATCGGAACCCATGGCAAATTATAGTTTTGGATTTGTTAGAAATGTAAGCAGTAATAAAAAATACCAACTTGCAGATTGCTTCGTAAAAACTATTTGAAAAATATGTTTTTCATAAGGTGCGGCTATACGAATGTCCATGTGAAATTTGAAAATTTTCTCATATTTTCTCGAAAACAAGTCCTACACGTTTTTCGTCAATATGTGTTGTAAACAACGATAAAATAAACCTTTTGTATTATTTCAAATGAAAAAAGATCGGCTAGTTTGAGAGAAACGAGAAAAAAACTCGAAAAAACTACCTGCGGCTATACGAATGTCTACCACTGTATCGTCAATTTGTTTTTGCTTTCGTACAGCAAATCTCGCCAATGATAATCCTATTCAAATACAAATAAACTAAAATTATGAATGATCCAGCTGAGAAACAATTCGCAGACGTTTAGCGAATTGGGCTCAAAGAAACTAACGATTATTTCATAAAGATGCTGTGGACGGAACAACGAAGAATATTTTTAAAAAATATATTGTTGTACACGATCATACCAGAATTCTATTAATATCTATGTGACTTGTAGCACATTTCCCAGCCCCAGAGGCAGAGATCCACATAGATAACAACGATACTAAAGAAAAAAATGGTTCGGGAATCTATATCTACCTATGCAATGGTTAAAATCATGAAATATGAAATTAATTTTACACAAGGTAGCTTTTTATCAACTGGACCATGCCTATAACCATAGTAAAACTCTTGCTAGAAAGGATTTTCCATGAAATGTTTAATTTCGACGCAAAAGGAACGGATCATAAGAAAGAGAAGAAACAAAAACACTAATATATCCCATCAACCTCATCCGCAAAGCGCTAGATCAACCTGCTCTTCATTCAATTTGCAGCAGAGTCTCTTTAACGAAGGTCTCACCAGCCTTGCTCCAGCCAGTAATTTAATGGGAATTTCTGCCCCCAGGGAGCTTCAACCCTACCGCACCACCTGCCACCCGTTGTCATTCCACTGTAAGGCTTCCGCAAAGTAAAAGTTAACCGTTTTCCGAGCCTAGACTGTAGCGACAGCAGGAACGAGCAACATTTTCGAGCGAGGCAAAAAAAATCCAATTCGCAGAACCGAAAATACATCACGACAAATTAGTCTCATCCTGACGCGCGTCTCGCTGTTTTCCGTCAAGCGAAGAAAGTGCTTTCCTTCCATCGCCCTCCTCCACCTTTTCTCCTTACCACCCCCGAGAGAGTGGATCCATCCATCCATCCATCGGTCGGCGGTACAAAACTCTTGCGAAAGTCTTTCGGGAGCCCCCCCCCCCCCCCCGGAAACATGTTGGCAGAAATTAATTTCAACCCACTTCACATTTTACTGCCGCCGATATGTTGCCGCGGCCACCATCAGGCACCCATCAGTGGCCACCCACCAGCATCGAATGCTATCGCAAAATGTATCGAGCAGATTCAATGGCATGAGATGTCGAGTGAGGGATGGCTGATGGGGGAAGGTTGCCCAAATCTTGAACCCGAAACCGTACATCGTTGCCGAGACAAATGAGATCATTCCGGGAATCGCTCGCGGAATAGGCTCGTAAGATGCCACGGGCTTATGGCTTATCATTCCAGCGCGCGCCCCATCGCATCGCGTCAGCAAACTCATGGAAGAACGGCTGAGCGAGCGATAAATGGTTGTGGAGGGTGGAGTTTTGGAGTTTTCCTCTTTTCCCAGTCCGGCTGTCGCGTCCAGCTGAACAGCTGCCCGAAACAAGAAGGCAAACTACCTTCATTAGAGCAAACCGCCAGGCGTGGGCCAGATGGAGGACCTTTCTCAAGCATCGAAGAGAGCCATTTGCAGGAGGCGTTTGCCGGCCGCCAGCCAGCCTACTGCGAGCGATAACATCAAACTAATGGCAGCAGCCGTTAACCTTTCTTCCTTCCAGCTAGAAGTGGCCATATGATAGATTTCCTTCTCCTCCACCCCTCGCCACACACCCACGCGCAGGTCACAGCATGTTGGACAGGAAAAACCCCTTGCTGCGCAGCAGACGCCACGGACACCGCATGTGGGCGAAACAATCAAAACGGGGCCCCGATTTTCCCCGTTGTCGGCTCGATCCATTTCTCTTTTCGACACACAGGCGGCCAAAGATGATGCCGAATGTGGATTGCGGAGCCCTGTGGCTTCTTTTTTCCGCTTCCTTCCGATTCGATATTTTGTGATAAATAATAAGCATCCCGAGGAAAGTTTTTCCACCGTTCCATTCCTCCGGAGATAGGAAGTCGATTCTTCGACTCAGCCAAAATGGGGAAAAATAAGGCAAGACAAACTACTAGCCGCCTTTTGCGATTCAGATCCGGTTCGGTCGTCGTTTGGGGGCCACAAAAAAAAACGGAGGATAGGAAATCGAGAGGGTGGTAAACGGGGAAACTTACAACTTTTCGATTTGTATTTGGCGCCGAGAGTTTTTCACGCTTTCCTCTCGCTCGCTCGCTCGCTCGATCTGTCGCTTTGCTTTTTGCTCGCTTCTTGCGAGAAAGTTTTCCACCATCGCTGGCTGGATGGCTGGGAAGGGGTGGCACGGGAACCTTGTTTGTTTGTTTGGTTTTCACGAATCGTTATTTTGCTTCCTTCGCCCCGTGCCCCGTTGAGAAGTCCGTGGCCACGTCGCTTTGTCCTCGTTGCCGCCGCCGCCCTCCTGGGCGGGGTGTTTGTGTTTGCCTTATCGCGGAAAATAGAAAACGGTCGCGAGCGCGAGCTCGTTCGTCTCAGGTTACCGTGTTTTTGGGGCACGTGCCAGCAACAGCAAATGGCACCAGCACCAGTGTTCGTTGAGCGCGGCCACTTGTGCTGAGCTCAGCGAAACGTTAGACGATGGCGCGCCGGAATGGATCCAAGGAATTCCATTTTCCGGCGACCCAACGGTTTTTTTTCTTTCTTTCTGCGAGCTACCTACTTTTTTCGCTGGTTCGGTGGTAGTTTTTCATTTGTCACACTATGAAGGAGAAGGAGAGATGTGAAGTGACACTTCAGCTTCTACCAGGCTTTGCTTCTGCTTCACCAGATGAATCACATCAATAACTGGAGTGACTGGAGATGCTGCGTGTGCTTTGTGTGTCTGTCGTGTGTCATGTTTCCTTCTCGATTCTCGCTCCACAAGTGGGATCGAGGTGGAGATGGAGGAGGAGAAGTTACATGCGACACTTTTGGGCCGCCAGCCTTCAGCCTGGGACGCAGGGCGGGCGAGCGTCGCGTATTATTTCAATTGGGGAAGCATTAATTTAAGGAAGCAGATAGCGCGTCAGATCAGATCAGCGAGGGCTCGATAAAGGAACGATGACGATGCTCGGAAAGAAGTTTGTTTTCGCAGAAAAGTTGTTGTTTTTGACACGGGCCTTTTGGGATGAATTGTTTTCGGTGTTTTTTTTTTTATATACGATGGGGTTTTTCGTGATGGGACAAACAACGACACAAGCTGCGTGGATAGGCTATGCGATAGACTTGGGCGATTGCTTTTATCAAACGCTGGTGGAAGCCAAAAAGTGAACGAAACCTGAAACGGTTCGAACGATGCTAGTAAGAGCTGGTTGATAAGGGCTTTTGTGGGTGTGTTTGGGATGAAATATGCATGACATGTTGCTGAGCTGATTTATAGGAAGAGATTGTTTTGGAGGAATGAATTTGAAGAGCCACAAAGTATTTCCATGGTTATGGTCTGATGTGAAGTGAGTTTCATATCTCTTCAGTACGCTTTTACTAACCAGATTAATTTTATTTCCTTTAGTCGAATTAGACCGTTCTTTGGTGGCGGATAAACGTAAAAGTATGTTCTATGCAAGACAATTTTAAGCTTGTAAATCTAGATTGATTGACTAGATTGAAGAATTTCATTTATATGCCTAAAGTCCAAGGAACAATTTGTGGAGAGCGAGGTTTCGTAAATCTCGAGCTTTTCAATTAAATTCTTAAATCAAGCAGTTTATTTTATGCTTTAAACATTAATTCATTCATATGATTCGTTTAGCAACTCAACAAAGTGTAGATATGCTAATGAAACTGTTCTGCTCTACTGGAACAGAAACCTAATTGAAATGAAACAAGAATAAAATTAAAGAGTACTCATCGGAACTTTAGTAAAACATTACGCGCCATTAAATTCCCATAATGTACTTGAAAGCAACTCCTTTAAATCAAGAGCTTCATTTCATGATGAGATTTTCCAATTCCCGTCTTGAATTATTGCTGACACATACCTTCGGACAACCTTCTTCAGTGTCGCCGAAAGTCATTTGAAAAAGGGAGATGGTGCTTTTATCAAACCATCACCACTAATTGCCAACCATCGACTCGGCTGAAATGGTTCCGATTTGAAACACTTGACATGCGCCAATAATGTCCACGCGACCAAAAGTGCGGACGCTGGCCGTATCCCCATTCCATGGTGGAAATCACAGGCCATTGACTCAATTAGTGTGCGGTACGCGAACTCAAAAACCACAGAACAGCACCCGTGTGGCAGTGTCTGCTCGTTGCGAGTGAATTGAAAAGCGAAGCATCGCTCTACGATGATCGCCGGAACATGTTTCGCGTGCCCTCCAGTCCAGGCACCAGTTGCCGCCACGCTGTACGACGCCACCGATTGCCGATAATGAAAACAACGTTCCCGATGAAAAGCCATAAACATCATCGATTAAATCACAACCGAACCGGTGTCTGACGCAGCGCATAAGTGGCACAGAAAATCGTCCATTTGCGGTGTCTCGGCGTCAGTAGTCACAACAGCTGACAGGGCACAACAGGAAAGTGTCTCCGGGCACCACCGGTCATCGAGTGCGTCCACCAAAACGCTCGTAGCACCGTGGAAATGCAACGAAAACCGAGATGGAGCTTCCGATCGAAGAGAGACAACAAAAAAATGCAAAACCCGAAAATGAAATCCATTCGCAAGCTGTTGTCTCAACATTGCACGCATCGCGTTCGATTCGATCGCGCGAATTTCCGGGACGGGTCAACGGCTCGAACGGACTCGAAAGCGGCCACGATGCGATGCTCGGCGATGTCCATTTCGTACATTTTTTTTTTTGAAGTAAAAAGTGAAGTCCGATTCCATCGACGGTGCCCACTATGAGGAATCCTATTTCAGCCGACAGGCAGACAGGCTGGTCGGTGTCTAGGTGTGCGTGAGTATCGGATTGCGACGTATAAATAAGTTCACGCTGGTTGGCATTCGACAACGGCATTGGGCAACGAACGAACAGCCAGTGAAACAATTTTTGGGAAGATGAAATCCGTTGCAGCAACATTGCTCGTGCTGGCGCTCTGCATCGCTACCAGCATCGCCCAGTACGGTGGCTACGCACCGAAGCCAGTCTATCATCATTCAGTGGCAGCACCAGCAGCAGTAGCATCAGCAGCAGTAGCACGGAACTACGGTGCAGGATACTCGAGTGGCCACGCACCGCATTACCGAGGACACGTCCAGTGCAGCGGTTCCTCCGTGCACGATAGCTGTGCTCCCCAGTACGTGCCGGTTCCCTGCGCAGCATCAACACACGGCACTGGCTATTATGGCTACTGAACGAGGCCACTACTGCAGAATGGTCCAGAGTCTAACACCAGAGACTCACGGAGGTAGAGTGGTTTGTGATTTGTGATAATAAATGCCTAGATTGCTGAACACTGGAGAGCTTGCGAGTTTGTGTTGAGCATTGGCTGGCTGGCAGGTTGTCAAAAAGCATCCGAAATTGGCTATCGGTCGATCGATTCCGGTCACTTCGACCACCTCCACCAAAGATTTGACTAAAAACTAGCAAAACCGGAAAATGCCGGTCCGCTTTCCTCCTTTTTCTACTCGTCCACCTCAGGTCATCTGTGTCGATGACATGCAGCCGTCAGCAAGCGGGATCGGAATTCCCTTCTTCACCTTCTCCTCCTCCTTCACGGTACACAGTCGAAGTCAGTGGGGTCAGTTTTTGGCCAGGATCAGAATCAAATTATGAGTAGCAGATTGGGGATTGAGGGGCGACTGCGAGCAATCAATATGCAGCCAGTAATTAATTCGGCGTCGGCTTCGGTCGCCTGGTATCGGCCGTTTCGGGTGTTTTGGTGGTGGCAAGATTGAAGCTACGGTAGGCCAGGCCAGACTCGGACCAGGCACCGGTTGGTATGGTATGAATAATGCAACGCGAGCATAAAAAGGATGACAACCGGGTAATGGGATATTGTCACTGATTCCTTAATTAGTTCACCGGACGTGCACGTGCCCGCCCTGGTAGTGGTGGTGTCCAGCGGCGGGTGGGCGAGGGTTCGAATGTCAAACTGTTGGTGAGGGACGGAAATGGTGCAACGATATTAAGGGCGGGGGGGGGGGGGGGGGGGGTGCCGTAAAGTATCCCATTGCGTTGCTCGCATTAATGGGAAATGAAGGCTGATGAGCGGGGAGCGGTCCGGTGTGGCATTTATAATAAGCTACCCACCAGCACTGGCTCATAGCCTCAAATGGCCCCTCAAAATGGCCGATCAGTGGGAAGGAAATTGAGATGAACTCGATTGGCAGACAGTTTTCCAGAGAAAATGGAAAATTAACTTCGAAAAGCTCAGCAGTACGTGAACTTTTCGTTCGTTTTGTGCTTGTTATTTAGTTAATCAGGCAGTTGGAGTTCTTATGATTATGGAAAGATCATTTTTATATCATATTTCTATTAGAGAACTTACAGAGGAAATAATTCTGCTTCATTGTAGGCTTAGTCCTGCAAATAAACAGAAAATGAAAAAAAAAATTGAAACATCTGTTGCCTTTGTGTGTCAGGAATTATTTTATGAGAAAGTAGCTTGAGGGATATTCTTTTGAATGTATTGATTGTATACAATTAAGAAGAATTAAAATGCCTTCATTTTGATATAATTCATAATCATTTTGTTAAACACCTTGATGATATAAGTAAAGCTTTCGAAAAACCAGTAACTGTAAATTAAAGTAACTTTCTTTATAATGTGTTTGCTTAACAATTTTTGCTTTGCATAGGAATGCTACGATACATGACATTATTATGATTTAACCATCTGTATTTCAATTTAGTTCCTGCTTATAAAAAAGTGCATCTTCATAGCATTTTACAATCAAATCGTTTATCGATTGTTCTTCTTTAGCGACCATAGAGTCGAAGAAATAGATAAATGAAGGAATGACCAATGATCATTAGACATCTTCCCCAAAAACTGAAAGGAATTCCTTTAAAAAAATATTCCATTCTTTAATTCAGGCCACCAGAAATAATTTTCATTCCTCCGAAACGCCTTAAAATGCACAACAAACATGACATAACCACAGCGCCACTTGACACTCGACCACTCCACAGCACCGCTAAGTGCGAGGTCAACCGAAGACAGTGACCATTGGACACCTCGTAAATGGTGATGTTGTTGCTGCTGCTTCTCCTCCTAATACCGGCGTCAGCCAAAAACGTTCGCCAGTCGCAAGTCGCGCGTTCGCTCTTGCAAGCAACGCGTTCCCTGACCCATGGTCGTACTTTGATCCTCAAGCCCTCCACCCGGTGGCCATCGGAGGATGGAGCCATTTGCAAATCGTACTGCTCCACCGCAAAAAAAAACCCGTCAGCATTTCAGGGCTTCCGGAGCCCCAGGGAGCGCTCAGCCGATGTCAATGGCGTCAACCGCCGCGGGGTGGCGGACGGTGTGGGACAACAGTAAACATGTTTATGCTGGCATATATTTTTTAACGAGCTGCCACACGCTGGTGCAACCTACATTCGGTGACGCCAGTTCGCGCGCTGGTCATTACCGCCATGGAAATGGAGGCGAAATTCTTTTTATGCTCCGCCGAGGGTTTGTCGGCGTAAAATGAACGCCAAATTGTCCCCACCAAATGTGTTTCACCATTTCGGCCATTCCCGGGGTCACGGTGGACGTTCAGATTAAAATATCTGTGTCGTAATGGATTTGTCTTGTTTCGGCAACGTTGTTCTGACTCTCTGGTGGCATCACTGGCGGTGGAATTATGTTGTACAGCCCTCTAGGACCACTGATGTTACCGGTTTCGCCACCGGAGTCACCAGTTGACCACTCGGATTCTTCGCTAGAATTCTGTGAAAGTAAAGAACCGCAACATTGCCCAAGAGCATAATGTGCAAACACATTGCACAGAGACCGTCGTCGAGTGGACAGCGGTCATCTGAGAACATGAGAGAGGGAAAGAGCATGGTTTCACATAACACTATCCAACATTCAAGCAAGCATAAACATCAGTGATCGTACGCAAGCATACGGACGGACGGACGGACGTACGGACGGAGAATCCTATCATGCCTGCCGTTGCTAGCATGCTAGAGCCTTGGCCAGCGCTTGCTGGCAAACAGTTAGACATTATGATCGACCGGGATCGGTCGGTTAGGGGCTTGTGCTGGATGGTCCCTGCCGCCATGTTTGCATGGCAAATTTTTCCATTTGCACTCACTGAACCGTGCGAGATTAGTTTCAATTAGTTTAATGAGCAAGTAAATATGTATGAGTGAGTTTCATCATCAGTCCCACACACAGACACCGTGTATGATTCCGG
>NC_064877.1:67405646-67433146 GCF_943734665.1 Anopheles aquasalis | reverse complement strand
CGGCATTTAAACCCCAAGAGAAGGAGGAGGAGGCTAACAAAAAGAGAGCGAAGCGAGGAAGGAAAGCGACGAAATAGAAAACCATTTTAATTTTCCCTCGAACATAAAAGCATTGCGGCCGACAGGAACTGGAAATGGGGAACCGAATGCTTTCATGTCGACGCAGCCACACCCAGGCCATTCATCGCCAGCATCATCATCATCATCATCGTCGTCGTCGTGGTCGTCCTCGACGCCGTCGCCATTGTCGGTCGGTCGTATTGTTTTTCTTCGGTTTGTTTCTGTTTCTGCCAAAGCAGCAGCTCGATTCGGGTTCCATTTGGATGTTCCGTCCGGTTTGGAGGCCTTTGTGCGGATGGAACTGTGCCAAATATTGTGCTGTGCAGCAGCCGGGCCAACCTCCAAAACATAACACTGCCACCTTGAAAGCATTTATTTATTTATTTTCTTTCACACTTCGCACCCAGAGCGGTGACAAATGCGGTCGCCTGACGATGACGGCGCTTCTGGCTTTAAGATCTGGTGAGATGTTCGGCATGGAATTCCGAGTAGCAGCAGCAGCAGCAGCAGCAGCAGTGAGTTTAATATTTTTGCTCTAGAATTCGTAAACATTCTTGCTCACGTCCCTGTGCGGGCCCCAGGCCCTCGTCAATTGATTGTTTATTCGTTGTTTCAGCCACGGCAATCGCGGCGCGGAGGGGCGTGAATGTGAAATGAGACCGTGTGGCACAAGAAGCAGCAAAATGGATTGCTCGCAATGGATTACTTGAATGCTGCCCGCGTGGAGATGCCCAGCGAGCTTCGGGTTTGATTGAAATTCTTTCCAATCGCTTGTTTGCAACTTTCTTTCTCTGTTTTTAGGAAGGGATTTTGGAATCTCTTTTCATCTCTTGAATGCTAAAAAGTCTGGAGCGGATTGGAGCAAGGATTCGTGGAAAATCAACGCCGAGCAAGACAAGGTTGCTGGTGAAAATGATTTTTTGTAAATGTTTTCAACTCAAACAGTAGCTTCTTCACTTCCACATCCTCCGAATAAAGGAATTAATGTTTTTTTCTCTCATTTTAGAGTAAAAGCTCCCGTTGGGCCAATCGATATTCCCTGGCGTGACATCATCATGCAGTGAAAAATCGAAAACCGTCGCGTTCCAACCCCAGCAGGCCTCGACAAGCACGAAATTACATGCAATTAGTTGCGGCCAGCATGGCCACCACCTGGTAACCTGGGACACCACCGTTCGATAGTGAGTAGCAACAGGGAACCTGGGAACACAAAAGTGCTAAATTAACGCCTTCAACTCTCCAAGTTACGCCATGTTGTTCGCTTAAAGTTTAATTATATTTTATGCAACGCTGCCGGCAACAACCGGACCCCTTTCCTCAAACCCATAAATCTTGCCGGACTGGAGCTCCTGGCACTCCAACGAAGCGAAGACCAAGCGGCCATGTTCGTGGAGGTGAAAAACACAATTTCCCCACCTCGGGATTCTTCCCCCCCCCCCCCCCCCCCCCGGGTTGCCGGGGTGTTCGGGTAATAGTTTGAAATGACTTGCTGCTTCCAATCAACGCGCTGGTAGTGGTGGAAGTGGAAGTCCGAGGCATGCAAACCGAAAATACGAGGAAAACGGGGGAAAAGTGGCAATATGGCAGCCTCCGTTTGTTGCTGGCCGCTTGTTGAAACGTCGCCATGAAACCAAAGAGCAGCTGCAGCTGGGGCCGCATATGCAATTGGTGCGGTGCATCTCTGCATCCCCTCTTTTCGCCTCTCGCTCGCTCCGGAGCATCGTCTGCGTTCTGGTTCTGGGTTTCCAAAGAATTGACCAGAAGCTGCATGGAACGAAAGGGGTTCGAGGGCGAGAAAAGGCAGCAAAAACAGACGCAGAGGGGGCAACAGAGTGGAAAATCACTTTTCAATTAAAAAACTTTTTTATTAGTTTTTATTTGCCAAGTTCCAGCCTTCGCTCACCAAACCGACCATCGACGGGTGTAGTGGTGTTGTTGGCCTTTGCTGCCATTGCTGATTACAGGCGATGATGGGGGGGGGGAAAGCGGATGAAACAGGATGTGGATGGGAAAAAAACAAAAAAAATGCATATCGGTACACAGCGTGGCTTCCCGGTCCAGTGAGTGGCCATGGGTATGTGCCATGGCATGTATGTGTGTGTTCGAGAGAGTTATTGGCAACATTGCAGCTCTGCACCGGGGAGGAAAAAAAGCGATGGAGACGCGCCGGAATGCGCTCAATACGTTCCGGGGCGATGGAAAATGGGAAAACTTTCTTCACTCCAGTCGGGACGCAGCGTTAGGTCCCCGTAGCCTGCCGTCTGTCTGTCTGCAGTTTCTTCGACGCTCGTTTTTACCGTTCGTTTTCGCTGCCAGCCGGCACCAGTCAGTGCAACTCCCCGTTGGCTATCATCAACGAAGAGAACGATTACATCGTGAGTGATGCTAGATTGCAGTTTGCAATGCCGCTACCACTTCCACCCGCCGGCCCCAGGGTTTATGATGGACCGGCGCGTATGCAAAAGCGTTCCCTACTGCTCCTTCCTGCACATCGGGAACGTTATTGTGAAAGTGGATGATGGTTAGATTGCAATATTAACCAAGCCACCACCCGGCCAGAACCAATTGGGATTTCATGGGCAACGCGGAGGAACAATATTGTTGTCGGTTTGGAATGAGCCAGACAATTATTGGTTCTCTTTCCTTCCGGTCCTTGCCGTACGGTTGCAATGCTTAAAGAGATGAACTGTTGTGCTGCAAGGATTTTAAAGGATCCATAGAAATAATGCAGATGAGAGTTCTACATTGAATTCGGCTATAATTTTTAAAGTTCTTATTCTTGCTTGTGGATCTGGACATGTTTTGCGCATGAAAATGTGAGTGTCAGCAAGAGGCTTTTCGCATATTTTAGCACCAGTTTTTAATCCTAAAAGGATCTTGAAAGTGATATCCTTTGAGATATTCATTATGAGTTGGTCAGTTGTTTAGTAAACAAATTCACAGCTTATTTCAAATTCTCCATTTATCCCAAATCTGTGTCACAAGTTGCGTAAAAGTTAGTAAAAGAATATATTCTTGTTGCCTTGTTTCCCTAACAATTACATTCGATTCGATTCTTCTCTTTGCACACGTGCGCATTAGAAGCGAGATTTTAGTAGTTACTGAGTTCTTCCAACTCTGTCAATAAAATATTGAAGGTAATGGCACGCGATGGCATAATAGTAATCGTTGTTCGTCCATTTTATGTAAATGGTATGCATTCAATAATGTTTTTATTCACCATTTATTTTTGCAATGAGAAGAAGCTTTCGCTGAATTCGCGCCATCAATGGTTTGTCGTTTGCTGAAATCTATACAGATCGATTTTCCCCGTTCGTTTAGTTTAGTTTATGACGAAGTAATTGTTTATAATTCCCTGATTCAGTAGAATAGATTAATATGTTGAATATGTCAACTTCTAAAGCAATAGTTTCTTTTCCATCTGATTTTTAGCCAGTGTTCATGCATACGTGCAACTGAATCTAAATTCTATAATTCTACGTATAGATTCCTCATGTATTCCCGAGAGAACAAAGCATTAATATTGCCATTATCGGTTGAAAATCACAGCAAGTCAAACAAGCCACCTACATAAATCGTGAAGAGATATACGAAATCTTGTTTTCTAATTTAAATCAGCTAGGATATCACTTTCACGCTTCCATCGTGGAAGTTTGTTCAGAAAAAAAGGGAGAAAACAAATCTCATTCCAATTAATGATGCGTCACACATGCCGTTCTCCAAATAAATATTTATATGTTTACGTTGGCATCGCGCTCACATCTTTCCTATTCATCAGAGTCGCACATCGAACCCCAATGCGTCGTGTAACAGCTTTGGACAGGAGCTTGGCTTCACGACTTACTTTAGTCCGCCCAATGATTGATGGTGCCTTGTTGCCTGCAAGCCACACCGCGAAACCAAAAAAAGGGAGAAAACAACAAGACAGAAACTGGCGGCATCTAATGGCATCTGGCATCAGATAATCGTCAAATTATCATTGGCCCCAGGAAAACCCCAAACCGTTACGTCAGCAGCACGTGCTGTGCCATCCCATCGTGGCTTTCGTAGCCATCGACCTTTGAATTGGCCCCGCCTGTACGGCTAATAGCGTTAAGCAGCATCCTTGTCAGCGGGTGAACGGTGGTTTTGGGTTGGGCAGGCTGCAGTAGACAGTTTGCGCCAAAAGTCAACCGAAAAGTCACCCCATCCCACCATCACCACCAACAATCTTTCATCGTGATGAATGACAAAACGATTTTTTCATTTTTCATTTTCCACTGAAACCGAACCCACCCCGATCGTTAGGGTCACCCGCTGAGTTGTCTGCCAGCGGGGCCGGAAATGATAACAGCAACACATGACGCAGCACAAATGCGCGAAAGCGGAAGCACACAGCACGAGGCGTGACAGAACCGGAACGGAACGTTGGCGACGCATCCCGTGAAGACCGTGTCTTCAATGCCATAATTGTATGGGTTTGATCTCTTTCTCTCAATCTCTCTCTGTCTCTCTGTCTCTCCCTTGACTTGTTATTTGTGTGGATTGTGGTTTTGCGGAATGACTTCATCTCGCCGGCAGATGAAAAATGTATTACATTCCATTTCCTGACTCCTTTCGAGTCCTTCTCCGCTGGTTCGTTCCGCTGCTCGTGACATGGCGATGCAACGATGGCCAAACGATCCTGCAGTATCTGCAGCCACATAATTCAGTGCCGTGAAAAGTGGAACTTCAAACCTGCATCCGAGGACGAAACCATTTTGCTCCATTTGCGCCATTTGCGCGAGCCCACTAAAGCATTGCAATGCACCGCTTTTTACGTTCAAAAGCAACCTCGAAAGCTGACGGCAGGCAGCATAAAATGGCAACGGTAACGGGCATCTCGTTGCATCATCGTCTGCCCCGTAAAACTCCGCCCCAAAGTGGACAGTAAAACCTCCGCCCGGGCCATTCGTCTTATCATAAATTCATACACAAAGTAGCACCCTCGAGCACCCTCGGGAGCTTTTTACGCCGTACTTTTCGCGTGCCAAGAGGCAGCCCACTAGTGAAAGAAAGGACTAGTCTTTGGTCCCTATTATCACCAACGTTATTAGCACTGGCAAGTCCGGGAAAACTATCGCTTTACACTCGATCTCCCTTTGGTGCTTCTCTCGCTGGTTTTCTCCTGTTTTTTTTTGTCCGGGCGACAAAAAAAAAAACGGAAACAAAAACGCTGTAAGACCGGAATGTCCACCAACCTCAAGCGCAGATCCCCTGAAGGTGGTGCACTGTTCGTGACATAGCGAGCGAACGAACGAGCGAAATTCAGCGAAGCATCGCCACCGGCCAGGATAAGCCCATTTACCTTTCCAAAGTGCCTCCAGCACACCACCAACTTCTGCACCAAACGAACGAATGCTCTCTCTCTCTCACCAGCAGATACGTAGCGGGACCCATATCAAACCACAAAACCGACCGGCATCCCCCATTGCCTCAAGGACACACTCCGAGGGCCACTCTGGCAGAGATAAAAATCCACCTTTAGTGGATGCCACCGCCAGGCACCGGCCAGCGGCCACCTGGGTGAAACCTGATGCTCTGGGCATCGAGGCAAAAAGTGCAAAAACTCCTGGGCCAGAAGTGGTTGATATAAATTATTTACAGCCTTTGTGGTGCAGCGAAGGAAACGGAGAAGAAGTAATACTGTAAGGGCACCTTCCCGGGACACTCCCCGGGGAAAAAAATGGTAATGGCCCTTGGGAAGCCACCGGCAGTTGGTCACCAGTTGGTTGGCTGTGGGTGCCCGCATCCGGCGGAACTGGCACGAAACAAAGAGAAAGACAGAGAGAGAAAGAGAGAGCGAACAGAAGAGGAGGGAAGAAGCCCGGAAGCGGGAGAGAATAAAATTTGTTGTAAATTACCTTTAATGCCTTCAGTGCAGGCGCACCCGTACGATCCGTAGGATGATGATGCGCTTGGCGCCGATTAGTCTCGTGGAAGCTTGGTCAGCTAATTTATGATAAGGAGTCCCTTTCTCCCCGCTCCAGGTATCATCACGATTCCGTTTCCGTGTGTTTGTTGCTCGAGAATAATGGACCGGAATGTTTAATTTTCATTCCATACTTTCAGGGCAACCAACGTTCCTGGGTCTGTTCACCTTTAACATCGATCGAGCAAAGGATCTGCTCCTCGTCCTCATCCAGAATCCCGCTAATGGCACGTCCTGGAAACCAATCTAAGCGCATCGGACATCCAATCTGTTGTTGTGCCGAGCTAAGCTTTTGATTTTCTATTAATTGAATCCATAAAACTCTGGCTTGATGAGGGAATATCGACGTGATGCTGACCTGAACCTGCATAACACCTAACCGATCAGCTCGAGCACATAGCGGTGCACCGTATCGGAGAAGTGTGTTGGAAATTAGTTTAAACATGAAACAATTAACCCCAACCACTCGCATGACACCATCGGCATGAGAACGGTGCGCGTTGGAGCGTTTCACCAACCGACCGATCGGGCTCCATCTTGAGAACCACCATGCACTAATGCACTGGCATGACGCGAAGAAGCGTGACGATGAGACAATGGAAGCTAAGCGTAGCCAACGTTCCGATGGTGCTACCGGTGAACGGCTAATTGGAATCAGTGTCATAGATCTGCTCTAATCACGTTTGAAGAGTGAACCGACTGTTTGACGGTTCTCCTTCGGTGAAAGGACGACCGGGAGGGTACAGAAAATGCACCAGGAAATCGGTGATCCAAAGAGAGAAAGAGAAGAAGGGGGACGAAGACGAACAAGCACACAATAGATCTCGCTTCTCCTTCAACAGCTGCTGCTGCTGCAGTTCCTGCTGCTAAAAGGGATTGAATTTGCGTTTTTGCTCCTCACTTTCTTGTTCCAGCAGCTGCTGCAGCACCGTCGCTTCACTGGCAACCATTCAGCCAGAGTAGTCAGCCAGGTGAGTGTTTAAAATAACACGTAAGAGCACTACTCCTGCCGCAGGTGCTGGTGCTACCGGTGCCGGAGCGCTCTGTCGAGAGCACCTGCGGCGAGGACCCTGTGGTTCTGCGGATGGTGCGACGAGTCGTGAGAAGAAATTTAATTTGATTTGTTATTCTTGTGAAAGTGGGCGCATTGAAGCAGCCATTGAAGCTCCGGCAGACCGCACCGCAACCATCGACGCAGCATCTGCGGCAATTTGTGGAATATAATGACGAGACGAGTTGAGCGCCATTTGAAGTTCCGGAAGCAACCCTCCCTCCGATAAGTGAGTGATCCACTCTGTGTTAAGCCTCGAGCTGTCAGTCGGTGACGTCAGTGTTCGCTTTATGTGCCTTGAACCAACAACGACGATGACTGTATTATGTTCCCCTTCTGAGATGCTGGGAAAAAGAGGGGTTCCGGGGGTGTGGTTGCGAAGAAAAGACGTACAACTTACCCTTTGCGTTGGGGTACGGGCGTCTCTGTAAGGTGACGACATTGAATACACCTCGTCCTCACTAAAGCTGCTTGTGTGCGTCTGCTACCGTTGCTTCGTTCGTTCCAACAAGGATCGTTGCGAATGCCTCTGGGGACGGCAACCAGCCCCAGCCAGCCAGCAACGCTCACTGCGACGCAATTGAATTTCATAATAAAACAATTGAATTAACGAAACAAAACATACGGCGCTTCACAAAGCACAAGCCCCCCTAGGCACCACCGCTTGCTTAGGTACTGCGGGGAGAAACGACTGACGACGAACAGCAAGAGCGCCATCACCGTCCAACGCCTTCGAGGCTCGAGAGCTGGGGCATCCTTTAAACAACGACGAAACCGACACCGAGATGTTGGGTCCCTCCTCGGGGGGGATGGGGCTACCAGCCATTCGGTACATAAAACTATCGCCACAAATATGCCTCGGGGAAGATTAAGACCTCTGCTCGTCGAGGTTCGTGGTTGTTCGTGTTGGCGAGGCCATCCGGCCGGTCGGAAGCGGTCCCACCCATCACTCCGTCACTCTCACTTTCTCTCTCTCTCTCTCTCTCCCTCTCGCTTGTTATGGATATAAGCCATTTGTCTTAAAATTTGAATAACATTTTTCCTTTTCGCCTCCCCGCGGGGCAGCATTTGGGGCTGCTCGACGATAGTACGACGGCACTTTGTAGGTGGCCGCATTGTGCTCTACACTGGAGTCCTTTTAGGAGGAGGGAGGCGGTTCTGGTTCTGAGGCGTCGTGAACGTGGGTTCCTGTGTATGTTTATCTTTCACAACAGCGCGACCAAAGTCAGCTTGTAGAACATGGTCTGTAGTGTGGAACTGCTGCTGTTGCTGTTATTCGAGCTTTATGGTTCTAAACTCTTCAGCAAACCTTGCAGGTCCTTCTCTTCACAACAAGCACAACATCAAGGAGCACCCTGCATCCTTCCTCCCACCCAAAAAAGTATGAAAAGAACACCAGCACACCAGGAACGAGTTGCTGGAGGCATTTTTCGTTTAAGCTAGCGTCGCAAATCCGATTGTGGCAGTTCGGCAAGACTCGACACCAGAGAGAGAGAGAGAGAGTGAGAGATTTACTGCAGGACCAGCCGGGGGTTTGGCAGCAGGTTCAGCGTTCACTCGTTGGCCTCAGAACAGAACGACATCAATCCTCTCGAGGAAAGGTCTCGTACGTCCACTGTCGGTGCCAGGTTCCAGCACCAGCAGCACCACCATCGAGGCCTGTAGCTCATTTTTCAGCAACTCCGGTGCCTCTGCAACCCACGAGAACCGGATATTCCCAAAGAAGACATGCATATTTATTAGTTTTATTTCATTCTCTCGGTTCGGTCTCGCTCTTCCACCCTCCCACCCAACCCAGTAGCCATGTGGCAACGGCATCCGCAATGGATGATCCAGACACCTTGCCACCTTGCGCCCAAAAAACGAAGCCCCTCCCTCCGGGCGCAAGACAAACGATTATCGTACCGGGAGACACACGCCAAGACTCCGCACCGCCCGGAAGCACTCCCGCTGCAGGGCCACTATTGGCAGGCAGGAAATTGAGAAAAGTTTCAACAAACGGCCTGAGCCCGAACCCGAAACCAAACGACACTAGGTGTAGGTGCTGCGACCCACCCAAGGGGGGGGGGGGGGAGACTAAACTTTTTATGCTCCCTCGCATCCGCACCCTGGCCCATGGCCTGTCAACTTTGGGTCCGGGAGTATTTGGCCTGACAGCCCGGTGTCGCAGCACCTTTTTTTTGTGGCAAACATCCTCACACCGCGCAACACGACAGCGCGCCAAGTCCCGGGTGAGAAATGAATAATCAAGACGCGACTGCCGGCAAGCTGAAGTGTAAATATGCGCACCTCACTGGCTGGCAGGCTTGGCCAGGGAAGCCAGGGAGCAGGCGACAGTGATAGACTGCGCTGCCAGCAACCATTGTTGCGGAAGCTGTGAGGTGGCCAAAGTGTTCCGTTCGTCTCGTTGTCCCTGTGACTCGAGTTCCACCCTTGGTGACACGGCAGCGGAAATGAGCTATGAAAACTAGGTGAAATAAATCACATCCATAAATTCCATGAGCCACCTTCTACAGAAGGCACCTGCACCACGGAGCCCCTTCTGATCAAGATATTCAGGGCTGCTGGTGTGCGGTTAGTGCGGCAGCTTTAAGGTGCTTAGATATTCAAAGTGACTCGAAAAAGTTTGCCCGTTAGCAAAATGGCAGTAGAAGTCGAGGCACAGATTTGCTTAATTTTATGTTCGAGTAGGAGCGAGGTGCTCCTTTGGGGAAACTTGTTCGGGAACAGGTTAGTCACTTCGACCTTAGCAATGCAATCAGTTTAACGTGATACCACTGTTTCCACATTGGATTAGCAGAAAGTCGTGGCACTAGCTGGTATATTGGACACAGACTTCAATTTACTAATGGACGAATAACCACCAAAGCTCAAAGTTGATATTTCCATTCTGCAATCACATTTAACATCCAGTGTTTGATCTCAATGGCCTACGGTTGGGTTCCAGTGATCGTAAGTACCGAGTCAGGTTTCATTTAGTTCCAACAACAAAAGTTCTTTCGAGGACAACAACTTACCTCATCGAGCCCCCAAGCGATCTATTCCATTAGCAGCTTAGCAATCGACTCTATAATCAAAAGAGAGAGACAGAGAGAGAGAGAGAGGAAGAGATACAAATTGTTAGAAACATAGCTCACGATGTTAACAAAAGCAGTATAACTTTCAACAATCATGCTAGAAGTAACATTGCCGTTAGCAGGAAACTGGGCCACACCACAGCCAGCGGTACCTAGCAACACGGTAGCCGCAGCACAGCATACTTTGTCCCTTCCCCTTCCCCTTCCCCTTCATTCCATGCCACACTTGTTTGCGAAACTAACTCAAGTGTTGTTCTTTTCACGTTTCATCCTTATGCTAATCTTGGGCACGCATCCATATTGAAGAGAGGAGTTGGTGCTGCTTCAGCTGGGGCTTTTTGCTGAGGATAAGGGTAAACCAAAGAGCGTAAGACCCTCCACTTCTTCCTTCCATCCTCAGTCCACTGAATGGCTGCTGTAAGCTGGCAGCGGCAGTGACATGAAAGATATTGAGCAACATAAGTGGCAATTCTGTTCGCCCCGCTCTCCCTCTCTCCTTCTCCCTTTTAAGACCCCTCTTGGAGACCTTCCCTTTGACTTGAGCGGGTGTCAAATGTGAAAGAAAAATGGTGCAGTACGGAACGAAAAAAAAGGATAAAAAAAAACGGTTGGACGGAATTAGCAAAGAAACAACTTCACGCTCACCAACACTAGCTCCATCAAGGGTGCTGCTGCTGCTGCTGCGGCTGTCGAGTCATTTCCGGTGCAACTTTCGATGGGTTGGGCGTTGTGGTTGCGTTGTTTTAATCCTTCTCCGTCGGTGCATCGAACCAAAGGAATGTGTGCGAGCGAACCCGCGTATAAGTGTGTATGTTTAGTGGCAAAAGTTATAATGATGCAATTTAATGAATACTCTGTGCCACCCTCTGTGTGCGCGCGCGTGTATGTGTGCATTGAATTTCTCCCCGCGTTGCCACTGTTTACTGAGACCACCATGCTACGGTTACCAAGGTGCACGTTTTCATACATGATTTGCACTTTGCTCGGATCTCGGAGGAAGTTTCCAGCTTGCTAGACCAACTTCACTCGAGCAACGAGCATGATGGCGGTGACCCGCGGGGTGCAGTGGAAGCCACTTGAACGAAAACCCCTCTTCCCCTTCCATTCCAATGTGCCAACACTGCATGCGCTGGAGCTGGAGCACATGCTACCCCCGTTACATGTACCCGTGGTCGATGCAATTTAATCCAAAATGTTGCAAATGGGCACACGGCTTGGTGTGTGCACACCGTAGAAGAACGTGAAGGAGAGTTTGGAATGTAACTTCTTAACGCTCGACGGTTGCCAGTTGCTTTTTTGTTCGCGATTTTGAGACGGCAAAAAACAAACGGTAAAATCGGGTTACATTCCCGATGGTGCACCGGTGTGACAAGGTGTCACAACGGTGAAGTGGGTTTCACATTCCGCTGTTTTTGGGTTCAGTTTTTCTCGTGTTCCCTTTGTCGAAAGTTACTCAAAGCATGCAGCTCGTCGATTGCCACACATTGTTCAAGTTTCTTTCAGTTCCAGTTTTTTTTTTCCAGGAGGCAAAAGTTGTCGAAAAACTGTAATCGAATATTTTAAACTGTACTTTGTTCTTAGGGTCGATGCAGTCTCTCTCTTTTTGTTCGGCTGCTTAAATGATGTAATCCAATAAGAAGTGTTGGCAGCTCGATCTCGACCGCTCGACGGTCTCAAACCGTTTTGTTAGTTTTCGTCGTCAATATGAACCTTTCTTGAGCAGCATAGTTTGCATATTAAAACAAGCTCCAACCAGCTGGTATCTATTGCATATCAATATCGTTATCTAAAAGACTTCCGGGGCCTTTCTTATTAATTTTGAGACTTTTCATTTTGCATTTTCAGCCTCCATAAGGTCGGCGCTGGCCGAATGCACGTTCCATTGATTGGCTTAGTTTCCGGAGAAGCCCATTGTGCATTTTGTACCAACTGTTACCCAGCTGTATGCCGTAAGCCTTTGATAAAGCTTCACTCCCAATGAAGATCACTTCCAGTGGCGACATATGCTGCTGCCGTGTCTGCGAGACACAGGGTCTCCAGCATAACCGCAAATATAACCAAACGAGAAAGCCCGTACCGTCGCACCATCGTACTGTCCTTCCTAACGTCCTTTAGATTGTCCACCGCTTCCATCTGACGCTCGCCTTGTGTGTAGGCTGCTACTCCTTCCCTTTCTCCTTCTAACTCTTCGCCATGATGCACAAAATTTAAATTTACGAAGTTCCCTCATCCAGCTCAGGTTGCGCCACGGATGTGCGACACCTCTTTTTCTCCCTCACCTTTCCTCTTTTTTTGGGGCTGAATAAGAAAAGCACCAAACGAAAACCCAATACCCAAAAACCGTCGAGCCTCGATGCGAACGATGTGAAAACATGTTACGGAAAATTTTCGGTCCGCAATTTTGCCACCAGCCCGTTGCCGTTGGGTCCACGTTTGGGCCGAGCAGAAGTTTCCTAAGCCGCTCAAAGCATCTCCGAAGCTCCATTCCCCTCTTGGGGGGAGTTGTTGGTCGAGGCAGGCGAGGACCAAATAGTAGGCTGGAAATCGGATGCCCAGCATCCGAGCGAAAAAAGGAAACAAATCGAAAAAAAAAACCGAAATGGTAATGTTGGGTTTTCGCGAACATCACGTGTCCGGACACGAACCGATCGTGCCGGCCGCATGTCAGTGGCATGCATGTGTGAAACGGCGCGGTGACGGCGTGAGAGCACGGATAAATCCCAAACAAATCTAATTTTACCACCAATAACGGCCCTCATTCGACTCCGGCGATGGTTCCGGCAACTCCGGTTTCTGGTTCGTTCCCCTGACGGTAATCACGAGTTCGGGTCGCGGACAAAGTTTGGAAACCCCCGTCCACGGTGCGTGACAGGAGGAGAACAGGTGGGGGGCAGCGAATTTGTACCCATTGTCCGACGTGAATGGGCCTCCGTCAGATGTTGTTTTAGGATGTACGAAGCAACACGAAGGCCCCCCTCCCACCCAACCCGTGAAGCAAACCTTCGTCCTCGACGTGCGTGTGGTTGAAGGTTTTTTTTTTTGGGGTTCGAAGGGTCTTTTGGAGCCCGAGGGATGGGCAAAAAAATCAACCATCGGAACGGAAAACGAGGAGGAAAAAAGCCCCGAAACCGAATGGAAGGAATGGACCGGAGGGTTCATCCTTGCGCGAGGTGAATAAAAATATGAAAATTATCATAATCTCCATAATCTTACACAATTTGCCGGGACTTCTAATGGGTTTTGGGTTTATCAGAGAGAGAGATAGGGTGAGAGGGAGGGGGCGCCGGTTGGTGAGATTTCCGATGGAAGATGAAGTCAGATGCAGGGAAGCCCATTTCTAAAGAGATTCCCCCCAACATAAGCTCGGGGGAGATATGAACCTCGCGGGAGTTCGAGTGACGCATTGATGCCGTTTGATGAATGTATGAAACTGGAGGAAAGCATTGCACCAAGTGGTTCGGTTTTGTTGTGTGAGCTTAGTAAAAACGAACGATTTTCTATAAATTTTAATTTTAAAATATTTGAACCACTTTTCTAACAAAATGTTCACTTCTCAGGAATATACCGTAAAAGTTTTAGATAAATCGTAGCAAAACCAAACAAAATCTGTTCGTAAAGTTGGATTACTGGAAGCTGCTTCGGCAATGAAGCCGCTATTGGATTTATGGACCTACTTGCTTCCACTGCTATTTTTGGATTTTTTCGCTCAGATTCGATTGTAGGTAATATTTTATTACTTTTACTCTCTTATTCTTACTTTACTTTACTCGAAATGAGTATATTTTTTCAGAACACGGTTCGATTTTTATTTCTCCATAATATGTCCTTGGTCAAATCACAGGCAACGATCACAAGCTTGGCGTTGATAACCGGGAGTTACGTAACAAATCCAGCATCCAGCATAAGTCCGTCAGACCTTCGCAAATGCATGCATTGTATTGGGGACAGCTTATCAACCGACAACACGGCCTTGGCACGGAATGTTTTGTTTTTTGCGAAAACGAGTGTGATTAGTGGAGCATCAAAGGAAGCTCTTATCACTCAAATAAACCACATGACAAAGATGACAAAGGATTTCCAACCATATTATTAACAGTGATGCTAGAGATCACCGGAATCTACAGTTGACTTGATTCAAGAAGTTTCCCCCGGACTAAAAAACAATTCCCTATTCTACTGCAGCTCCCGATGCTGCTGCTGCTACTCTAAAGAAATCCCCAAAAACTCCACATTACATCTTTCAGCTCAACGTCATCCAGCTTCCGTCTTATATCGGCTGACAGGGTGGCTCCCGACCCTGTCGCACAGCTGCACTCCATTCACACCCGTTCCAATCCTGTGCATCCTGCCACACACCGTTGATCCGGATTCTACTGATTGGAAGCGATCTGCACGGTAAGGGCTTAACGATTATTAAGGTAAGCCAAAAAGGGGTTAGAAACAAATGGTCCCGTCGAGCCAGAGCCATCGAGCTTCTTGGTTTCAGCTCCAGACCGAAACCATCTCTTCCATTCACATTCGGAGCCACTATTGTCTGCAGCAGACCAAGGGTGCTCAGGTGCGTTCACAAGAAGTTTTTATCCTTTTTTTTACACACCGTTTCTCTAACATGCTCTCTTTTTAGCTGCTTACCAGCACCGAGCAGGCTCCTTGGGGGGTATTTCTCCACCGAAACAGGGAGGCTTTTCGACGTTAAGCGGCTTTAGTGCCGTGGTGGCCCGAGTGTGGCACGTATTGCTCCCGTTCCCCGTCCAGGAGCCCAAGAGCGCTTCCGATTTACTCCGAAAACGTACAAATCTTATTTACACATTTTATTTACGCTCCAGCTTCAGGCCACACAACACGGCGTAGTGTGGCCAAGGCACTACGCCTTCCCCATTACTGGTTACTGATTGCTGGTTGCGGAGCTGTGTGTGGATAACTGTTGGTTGGTACCCTGTAGAGAGAGAGAGAGAGAGCAGACAAGTGAGCAACGCTACGGGGTGTCACCGCTCAATGGGACAACAATTGAACCGTGGCAACGTGTCACGTCACGTGCGCCGTTGCTGCCGGGAAGGTCCTCGCCGGGTGTGTTCCTGGAGCGCAATCACGTAACCAACGCCAAGCCACAGTGTTCTACCTCTCGCATCTCGAACACTCTCACGTCCTGTGTTCACGTCCTTTTTCTTTCCACTTTCTTTCCACTCGCACGAAGCATGGAGCGGATTAAGCCTAAATGAAAATAAAGAATAATGTGACATTCATGCAGCCAGCTCCCAGCGGCCACACTTCAGCGACTCGGCGGACTCGATAAACACCAGCCAACCACCGCTTTCTTAAGCCGCTTTTGGTGCCCTCGGCGTAGGGCATGTACTCGGGCGCTTACACGCTACACGCGCTGCTGTGTCTCATCTCAATTTCGATCACTCGAACGTTTATCCCTTATCAATTTCCTGGCAGGATTTAGTCAAACGCCTACACGCGCCGTATACGCCGCGCTGTTATCCTTGTGGGTGGGATTACCACTGCCACTGTCACTTTGGGACTGCTGGGCCCGAAAATGTGTATGTGTGTTGGGGAGAGAGCGAGTGTGCACGACATGACACCCACAACAAATCCACGGCACAACACACTCGATCCTTGCTCCTTGCTCCCTTGCTTGGTTCTCCTCCTTTCCCTCGGAAGCCTTCTGACTTCCGGTTCGTAACACACTGGCACGTGTGTCTGTGTTGGTGTGTGTTACGTGCGTGTCGATGACTGGCACAAAGAGCAGGAAGTTGTTAAGAAGTTGTATATGTATGTGTGTTGAGCCAGCTACCCCCTCTTTGCACCTTGATCGATCCCTCACCCGAATGCTAACATGCTGGATAATTGCATGCCATTTCGAGCTGTACACCGGATGTTACCGGGACGCACAATCTTGCTAAATCCTGGCGTCCTGAAGGCAAACGTTCCAGTCGCACCAGGAGGGAGAGCCACAAAACCTTCGTAATAGGTTTCTTTTTTCGGAAATGTTGGGTTGGGACTACGATCCTGGTCTGAAAGGTTAGACGAGCATACACAGCCATGCTGCAACTGACAGACAGCCTTTGGAGCACTCCAACGAACGGATGAAGCGAGAGGAAGGTGTGTGGAGCTGTCTTCCCTGCAAAATACATTGTTACAAGATGTTAGAGCACAACCCAGGTTGTGTTCGAGATCTTATACGGTACATTTCCCGGCCGGAGTACACCTGTCAGTGACGCGTGCTTGTGTAAACGAGTCCACACACCAGAGTGTAGTGTTGAGTTACCAGTCAATAGAATGCCCTCTCTCGAATCGACACAAGACATGCCATTCTATAGTACGTGTTCGTTTGTTAGGGAATGGGAATTCTTTCCACTTTCGAACGAACCAAAACACGACTTCGATCGCTCGTTACAGGACCATGTTACGGGCGTGTCACATCCAGCAAATCGTTCGGTAACGAATACTAGAAACATCATTGGAAAATGTCGAATCGAAATACCATCACTGGCCAATGTTTAGGGTTTCGGAAAAGCGGGAAAGCCATCGCCAGTGATAAAGAGATACTGGTATCTGAAGCTGGTGGTTCACAGAGAGATCAAGAATCACACCAGCTCATGATTTTTCCTCATCCCCAAACGTACACGCTCCAAAAGGTTTGGGAGTTTGATGACTTTCATCACATGGACTCCGTCTCGACGTGATTACATCATACATTCCGACCGGCGCACCCTCCCCTGGGGACCACCACACTCGTGGGACACGCCCGCAAAAGGAGCCCCAAAGTCCCTAATATATTGCTCACCATTCATCACTTGACAGTTTAATCCCACGGGATTAGGATGTGACGTACGCGTGGACACACAGATACGCACGCACGCACGTATGTGGAAGATTCATGGGAAATCGGAACCTCAGCAGCTAGTGTCACGATGGGGCGCTCGGGTTTCGACATTAAAAAAGAGAAATGGAACTCATTACGACCCTGCCAAGGTATGTTTTGATGGAGAAGGAAGGGTTTGTCAAAAGAAAAGAGGACCATTCCCTTTGGCACGAACACGACAGTGAGATTTCATATTTGTCCAAGCGGAAGCACTGCGCGACGGCGATCCAACTAGTGCAGCTCATACCGAGAGAGAGACGCCTTATAACCTTTCATTTTAAAGAACATTTCTCAATGGTTCCCGCCGTGGAACGACTTATCTTGCTCGCAAAACTAGTGCAGACTGCTGGGATCTAGGAGCGCCATGTTTTCGTTTGAAAAATGGACTCCCGTCGTCCGTTCCCGTCGTCGGTTTCCGTTTGACAATTCTTTGTCTCGCGGAGTGAGGACTATAACTTACCAACAAGTCGGTGTTCTGTGTGGGGTTCTGATAAAACGCTTTCACCCGTCCGTCCGTTCGTCTGTTCTTTGGACTCCAGTCTGCCGGTTACGTTTTGCGTGTCCAACGACCGTGTCCAGGGCTGTCTATTGAAGGAGGACAGGACGCAGCCCTGACACCCACAAACCACACTTTGTCAGGCAAATCTGTGCACGGAAGCACGAAACACGGAGGAGGAGGACGGGAAGGAGGAAACAATTTCTTCCAGCATCTCGCGCTTATTACTCGCCTCTTCGAATATGGTGCACCACCAAACCAGCGTCATAAATCATGACGCGCCACGCCAAAAAGGACGGTGGACAAGAGGAGGACGCCACCAGAGGGCGCTGCAGAAAGATCGCAGCAAGCCACGGGGAAAAATATGACGCAGAAAGTTAAACCCCAAACCCCCGTCCGCTAAATGGTGGCGGATGTGGCAGATGATGATTCCCTGTCCTCCCTCCAGAAGGGGCCACTGGTGTCCTTTTCCTTTGCTTCTTTCATGCGCCGTGATGCGGAAGGTACTAGGTCCGAGGACGTTAGACGTAAGTTGACTTCTGAGAATGGCTTCTAAGGGGCATGTGTGACAGGCATACAACCCGGAATCGGTGAACTAACCGGGGCACATGTGGGAGCAGACGCAAGAAAGAAGCGTCGTCGTCGTCGTCGTCGTCGTCATCGTCGTCGGACCAAACCAGCATAAATCTTTTGGCGTTTCCGGAGCGATCCGAAAACCGACCTTGTTCCGAACGATAATCCATTTTTATAACGGATTGTTTTTTGTTGCCACTCCGTCGCTTGACATCGTGGCCATCGGTATCGGTACCAACCGACAATCCATTCTGCCGCAAACGTCATGGTTGGGAGCGATTGCAAATAATCACGTTAAAGGCCTCAGCAAAAAAAAAAACACACACGATGACGATCGGAAAGCACTCCCAAACACACAATACTGCCAAGTCCGACGTCCGGCTAGAGCTATAATATCGACAAATACAAATGAAAAGACCACAAGACCATCGGAGCCGCATGAGAAAGGGAGAAAAATTATCTTGCCAACAAACAATCGGTAACAGAGAACGCAAAGTGAATGCGAAGATCCTTAAAGAAGAGCAAGAAAAGAGGCAAAAAGCAGCCGAGCCGACATAATCGGAACCTACGGCAGAACAGCATACGGCAAGTGTAGCTTGGCCATCCGGGGACTCCGCAGTCCATCCTCGATCGCGCTCCGTCTTCCCCTCGTTACCCTATTATGGCCACTCCCTTGTGGTTGTTGTGTTCTCTCTGTGTATCTGTGTTTGCTGTTTGGAAGGATTTGGTTTTTGCTTTCACAACCTCTTTCCCTGGGCTCCTCGGACATTCTGCACCATTCCGGCGCAATGTCTAAGCCACCGACCTAACCAATAATGTGACGTCGGTTTGGGACGGTTGCTGTGGCTCGCCTCACTGGGGAGGAGGAAAGTTTGCGCCGCAATTCACTGCAGAACTGTTTCCGTGTGTTGCGAAATCCTCCAGCAATACCAGAATGTTTCGCAGCATGACGACACAGCGAAGGAAGGAAAGCGAAGCAAGCAAACGAGAATAAAAAGGGCCAAGAAAACACAGCAAATGAACACGAAAAGCCCGCAAGGATATGTTGCATCCGTTGGTGAAATAAATCAAGCGAATCGGAGCGACCACCACAACCGAGGGCTGTGGTCGGAAGATGTACCAGTAGCAGAACAAGGTGGAATGTGCCACCAACAGAACCGGTTCGATGTTCATGTTGGTGACGCGAACGTGTAGCTAATGGCCGGCAAATCCGACAAGAAGAAGACGGGGCAGCAAACCAAACCGATACCTAAGACAGAAATCGTTTCTCCCGAAAACGACACAAGGTAACCGAGGAGTCGAGCTCGTCTTGTTCCATCTTTTGCTCCGTTTCGGTAGGTGATAACGTTAACCAGATTTGTCTGCCCACCAGAAGACGTCCCAGGGCAGGACAGGGCACGTACACACGCACGCACGCACGCACGCAACCCCTTTTTTCGCTCGATCCCTTCGGCGGTGTCCTATGTTTCGTCGCTTCGTCGGAATCCCGGCATCGATTGATTGACGTAAAGATGCGGTGGGAAATGGGAATAGGCACTACGTGCGCTAGCATAGGTTATTTCTGGTTGATTTGCTGGTTGATGGATGAGGAAGCCGGCGTAACGCGGCGTGCTGATAAATGCGAGCGAATGTCGGTGAAGATGGCAGAGTATTCCCATTCCGGTGACTGGATTTAATTAGATGAATATAATTGTTTTCAGTGTTATGAACTTCTGAATCGGAACTTCAGATCGTAGAGGAAGCTCAGCTCAACTGGAAATCGGATCCATAGCGTGCGAATGGAATGTAGAACTCAACCAGGAACTGTCCGAGGATCAAATCCTAGCGCCTGCTTCATCCCAAAACTATGCTCTCGAGCTATGGAATGGCCGGAATTGGGTGGAACTCCTCAGAAACACTTCTAATTAGCACTTCAGCCGAGCCGAGACAGCTCTATCAGAACGCAACTGAGCCTTTAACTGAGACGTCAATCTGTCTGACAATCACGACGGTGAATTGATCGCATCGACTCCCACCATCGTCTCGGGGGCCGAGATGCGCGCCATAAACATAAAACCGTGCCCGAGGAAGGAACCGTGGCAAAACGGTCCTCGCCAAACATCCCCTTTCACGCTGACTGGTGCTGCCTCGCAAGATGTTATGGCGATGCCCTAATCTGTCAATAAAACCTTCGTCCGAAAAGTTTTGATAGGATTTTAGGGGCTCCCAACCCGACGTGTGTACACGATAGGCCGGACCCAAAAACTTTGCCCTTTCGCCAACACGCTCCGTGGCACAAAACCCCGGGGCAACCGATAAGCATCGCCCCTTGATGCCATGCGATGGCTCGTGCCACGCGTAAATAAGCCCCGAACGCGTCTATCCTCGTTCCCCCCTGGAGCTGACCAGTGGCAGTGGCCAAAGTCGAAGGAAGTTAAGACAAATTTTAACGACTCGAATGAAGAGACTCGTCGGGTGCTCCGGGTCCCGGATCGGTCGGAACGGGGTTAGGTTGTCGGATAGTTGGTGTGGCCATTGCGGAGCCATTAAAATGAAGATCCGAAATTGATGGACCGAAGCCCCAGGGTGGACGCAGCGGTTCGGAGAGCCACTGGACGCCGCAGGAGCAAAAGTAAACTTCCGCGTGACCCACGCATGGCCACGGCTAGAACTAGGGCGTCTTTTGTTGAATTAATCCCTTGGGTGGAACCGCCACCAACCGGGTATGGGTTACCCGTAGCCCGTACGGCAAAAAGGGGTCACCGTGCGAGAAGGAGTGACTTCTTTGCCTTCCAGCGCCACGACCAAAACCGAGATCCCAGAGAGAGAGAGAGCCGGAATAGTTCCGGCGAATTGTTTGTTGTTCTGGCAACTTTATGGAATCGTTTCGCACACTTTACCCTCGCCACGGCTTTTCGTTGAACCGCTAGAAGCTAACCGTAGGCGAAGCGACCACATCGGTAGCTCCGGTGGTGAAAAAGGGGAATGAAGAAACGTCCGGGATATTCGGGAAAAACCGCAGCCGAGACCCAAAGAGCTCCCTCTCTCTGGCGCATGAAACCGGGAAACAATCTGTACTTTGAATTGAAATCTTTATTATTATTGTCGCATGCTAGCCGTCCTCCACCCGAATGTGCCCGGATGGCACACAAAAGTCGGACAAAAACACAATCGAAAGCCACTAATAGAACCCCCGCTCGGAACGGGAAGCTGTCGCCCTGGATCTCGTTGCTGGCGCAACGTTTTGCGCAACATCGAGCGTCACGAGTGATCGCAATTGACCGACCGACCGACCGACCGTCCGTCCGGTTTGAAGAAGGACAATATGCCACGAACGACCTAACCCCTCGGAGGGGGGTGGTGGCATGTAGAGGATGGGGAGGGGGATTCCAGAAACAAACCGCATGGCCTGCCAATGACGACGACGACGACGAGGAATCGGCTCCCGTTCTCGACTCCAACGATGTTTACTCACACGCATCAACGGATTTCGGTCCCCGTTTAATTGCTTTGGGATTTTTCCCTGGCGCTTTTCCCTCCCCACGGGGTGGCACTCGAACATACACACATACATACACCCTATCCTGTGGCTGCCTTGCGGGGCAGCTAGAGCGACGGAATGTCCGGGCACCATGAGCGCTACGTTCGACGTTCGACTGGTCCCTGTGGCTTCCGAGGAAAGAAACAAAACTGAAAACGCGAGGCCATGTTTCGCAAATCACGTCCAGTGCCGTTGGCTGGGAAGCTGAGGCTAAAACCTGGCTCGACAGTGCTGTGCGTGATTGCGACAAAACGAGTTTTGGCGTTTGGAAATGGAACAAGAGATTCCGAATAGGGTTTACCTTCTTTTGTTAATTGAAAGCAGCTTTTTTTATTAATTTATTGTGAAATTTTCTGCATCAAAAGCAACTTTAATTGAAGTTTGTGGCCACAGAAAATTTCATTAACAATTATAAACAGCTAAGCAGTATGTTTTTTATTTGTGATTCAATGATCCTTGATGTGCATGATTCATAAAATGAACACAAAATATGCATTTAAAAAAATATTGCTACCATCAATTGATAAGTTTAGCGTTTTCTTTAGTTTAATAAATTGAGCTTTATTTAAGGGTACACTCATCGGTACACAACCAGCCTCTAAATTTGGAGTCTTAAAATCATATTAGCATGCGGACCGCAGAAAAAAAGCAACAGCTAATCAGCGGGCCGTAATTTAAAGCATCAACCAGTCCACGGGTCATTTCACCACATAACTTGGAGGTGTATGGCTTTATTAAATTTGCTTTTCTCCCTCCAAAACCTACCAGGTGCCAATGTTCGTGGCCAGAGAGGTAAAGGCAATTCCAAAACTGGTCGTTGAGCCGCGAAAACGAAATGATGTAGCTCCGTTGCCGAAACCCGATGATGGAGGCGCCAGGTAATCGATAAAATTGCATACTTTCAGGGGTTTGTAATCAAAAATTAATCATCAAAATAACCCAAGAAAAATACTACTATGTGTTGATGTCGTTCGAAAAATTGATGCCACACCAAAATGTGATCACAATTGAAATGTCCGTCAAATTTGTCCGACACTGTATCTTTTCTCCAACATACTAGCGACGAACATGATGGTGAGAGCCCGGTTGTGCGGTTGCAATCAAAAGCGAATTGAAGCTGTACTTCCTTCCGGTTGAGTGCTCCGGCGGACATCGACCAACTGGAAATCGTTGCCAGCTAGCGAAACTCTACAGACCCACTCGAAAAAGAGTAAAAACAATTCCATGGAAAGCTTTAAGAATGATTGCACGCATCAAACGGCAACGTAACTAGGGCCACGGTGATTGGTTCTGAAAGCGGGGCACCAATCGGTTGTGCTGAAGGTTAAGCAATCTGTTCACGAGCAAAAAGGCAAAAAAACAAAACAAACGCGAAACCATTACGCACTCTCTCTCGCTCCACCTCTCTAGCTCTTTCTCTCTATTGGTCTGATTAATCTGGTTCCTTGGAATCTTATCGTACAGCAGCGCTAAAAGGCGCAAAACCCGCGTCGGCCATTAATCGAGAACCATCAAACCATGGGCTCGAGAGGAGCGGCACAGTGACAGCGACAGGCAGGCAAATTGCAGTGAAAGTAAAACCATTGCTGCCGCTGCTGCTGATGGTACCAATGATTTTTATTGCCTTTCCGCGTTTCCACCGAGAGCCCGTGGCTCCTCCATGCCACCCTCTTTCTGGTCACCGAACGGCTAATGGCTCTAAAACCTCTGCAGCCCGCCGGAGCAACATCGCGCGCCCGCGCGAGCCAGGTTTTAACGACTGTCCCTTATTGTGGCGAAGTGAAAGAAACACATTTCAGGGCACTAAACCAATAGACAGGGGATACTGGTACATGCTGGTGCTGGAGGCCACTGCAAAGTGCTTCTGCATTGGAAATGGATTCCATTTGGTTCGTATCCCCGTCCCGTTCGCCGTGAGCAAATAATCATCTCCACTTCGCGCCGACTGTGCAGCCACGCCGGTCGCGTCAAACATAAAACAGTTCACCTTTTCTAACACATCTACGCCCGTCCATTCCCTCCCCCCGGAAAACCCAACCGAACCCAACACATCATCACACAGGCTAGGCCATTTCGGGTGAAGCCATTAACGGCTGCTCCGCGGCACCGGAGGCAGACCGAGGCAGCCGAGGTTTATGGTCTCGCGACTAATTTATCGTCCGCCATCCAACCAACCAACCAACCAGCCAGCGTATTCTACTCCGAAAGGGAGCAGGGATGTGGTATATGCTCAACCCCCCGTTGCCGCCCCAGGTACGCCCGGTTTTTGGGGCGGAAATTTACGGTCATTAATTATGCAGAGTATAATTTATCAAAAAACGATACAATAAAGGTCCGTTTCCAATCTCCAAAGCGAAGCGAAACGGCGCTCCCCCGGTCCGACGCATGACAGACCGTGACAGCGACGAACCGGATGGATCGAAATGGAACTTTAACCTCTTGCTTTCGGCGATCTGTGACGAAGGATATCGCCTCGCTCCTCAACGTACCATTCCTCGGAAAGGGAACGAAGGAAAAGAAAGGAATCAAATCACCAAACCGAATGGCCATCAGCTCTGGCCAAGCCAGCCACGAAGCAGAAGCACAAATTAGTCACAATTTTCCCTTTAAGCTGCTGTACCCTGTTTTTCCCCTACGAGCAAAGAGAATCGTCGCCACTAACCGGAAACTCGGACTTTTATTCGACATTCGAATTCGAGGAGCTTGATTCCTGAGCTTTACCAGGCCAAGTGCCGCCGGATCCCTTTGATCTTTAGTCAACCACGGTTCGATTCGCTCGAGCGGAACACATACCACCTTGCTCCAGGGCACCTCGCCTCGCCCGGCCCCGATCGGAGATTGATCTCGGAAAGCCACACGAAACGGTTGAGAGGTGCCCTAAATTTAATTGGTTGGTACCTTGGATCTCGGAGGGAGGTAAATTCTTCGAACGACTTTCATGCCTTCAGTAGCCAAAGTCAATATCAAGGCACGGCCCACGGTACAGTATGTCTGTATGGCTTTGTATGGCACTTAGCTGGATTGAAAGGAAGCTGGATGGATGGAGGGATGGAGCGCTCACCGTCCAGCCTTCCGCTGGTTCGACATTTAATCAAACATTTCCAAAATTACCTTAATTAGCGTAACATCATAGGGCCACGGTTTCACTGGAAGTAAACCACAGAAAAGCGAAACGTTAGATTAGGAATGGTGGAGTCGAGTGTTGGAATGAAGAGAAAGAGAGAGCACTAGATTGGTAATTCGTAGAAATTGGGATTCGAGGCACCACAGGCCCCTTTCAGGTGGGATTCGCTATCGAAGGAACACTTTTCTTCAATGAATGAAACCTATTATAGGGCAGCAAATCAAGCGTTAAACATCGCATAACACGCTAGTGCTTCGTGTAGCATTTAGGAAAGGGCCCGCAACCGCTGAGAAGACTCTCTGAAGTCCGTGGTTTTGACAAGAAATTTAATGCACTCCTCATTGAGCTACCCTGAAGCGCCTTCAACCAAAGTCGAAACCCTCGAGAAGTGCTTCTAAAATACTAAGGCACTGGTCGAGGTTAAAGCACTCCTTCTAGAGCCACTCGAGATCCTCGAGTGTTCCGTTGCGGCCAAAAAAAAAATAAGATGCTGAAATTTGCCAGTAACCAGTTTGACAAGTTTGTTCATTTAATTACAATAGTTCAACGTACACGAAGGGTGCACCGTGGGCTCTGAAAAAGGACGCTGGGACCAGACCAGATCGGACACGCACAACAGGCTGTCTCCTTACTTGACGAGGGTCCTCAGGTCGGTCCCTTCAGTATCCTTGGTTCATTGTGCGAAGGGAGGGAAGGTGAAAATTCCTCAACCCAACTTTCCCCCCACCTCAGGATGAACTCTTCTCGGCCTCACCACCCTCAACAATGACGAGGACGAAGACGAAGACGACGATCTGTCGACAGCTTCTTGTCAACGCGCTCGAGAGACGTGGTAAAGTGTTAAGTCATCACAAAGTTTAACACCTTCGGCAACTTTCCACAAGAAGACATCATCAGCCCCGGACGAAAACCACCACCATCATCTTCTTCATCTTTATCATCATTATCAGCAGCAGTAGAAATAGTAGTGACAGTAGTAGTCCCCCCCATTTGCTAGTGTGACTCTATGCAAGCGTGAAAAGCAAACACGAAATACTGTCCTCGGGGGACATCCACCGGGGGGCTTCTGCCGCAAAATCAGGCAACCAGCATGCGTTCGTTGTGGCATGCTGGTCCCGAACTTTACCCGAAAACCACTTCCTGTGTACCCTGGGGCGCTTCCGGAGCGCTGGCCGTTTGTTCTGCTGCCAGGAATAGAATCACGAACTTCACGCGCCCCGGAACGTGACTGCGATTCATAATCGTTGATTTGTTCATTCCTCTGCCCACCCTCCCTTGAAGCGACCTAATTCGGGATCCCGTCCGGTGCGACTTGACTGATTGACGACAACCACCGCCACCATGGCGGAGATGCCGGCGGCGACACAGTCCACATAAGGCCATCCGTTCCCTTACTGATGAAGCTAGATATGAATAATTGCATTTTTCGGAGTGTGACCATCAACCCCTTCGGCGTTGTCGTCGATGTGTGAAAAAGGATGACAGGCGAGATGAGATGGCGATAACTCCTGGGCCCCTGTCCACTGCTTGCTCATTCGAGTGACACTTTTGGGATTCCACTCCGGTTGGTCGGGAGTTGGGGTAAAGTCAAAAAGAAAAGAAAACAACCGAAGCAACATGTTACCGGCGGGCCGGTGGTCCCTTGTCCCTCGACTCGGGGAGTTTTCTCGGGAGAAAAATCCTTATTTACAGCAACGGCCGAAAACTTCCCGAAAGACCCTAAGCACCAAAGGTCCAGTGGTCCAGAAGAAGAAGAGTGTCCCTTGTGTTGTCATAAAAGTTTTTGGTCAAGGCAAGGCAACATCTGGCATTGGCAGAGTTTTTAGGTTTTAGTTTTGGTGGTGGTGGTAGGGATGTGGGCTTCAGATAACAAAATATTTTGCCACTTTCATCGTGTAGCGCGTTTAGGTGGGAGAAGGTTCGAAGGATGGGTACGATTGGTGTTAATTTGGTTTATAAAGTTGCTGCTATCAGTAACATTGTTACTTTTGATAACATTCTCACTTTTATATTGTTTAAATGGATTCAAAATTCAACTCTAAATGCTCTTTAAAAGACTTTTCATAGGAGGTCTCTGCAGAAAATGCGATAAAATACATACTTAACCGTAACCCCTTTTTTATTATTAATTGACCCGTAGATTGAGACGTAGATTGTGTATCAATATTGCAATAATACACGAACACTTTGTTTTACTTTGCATGTGGCAACTATAGTTAAAAGTCATAATCAACGGCCAGTTAGTTGCACATGACCGAGAATTATGGAAAATATCGAGAGCAAGAAGAAAAGTGTTTTCCCGGTCGAAGAGAATGATTTAGATCGATCTACATCTGAATATGAGCTTGAAATTGTTTGTATTATAAATCAAACTATACCAAATCATTTTGGATCAAATTACATTTCTCCTGCACAAAAGCTGCATGATTCCTAACCTCAAAATTAAATTGCTTTCAAATCGAGTCACAATCGGAGCATGCGAGGTTGCCATCAAATGCTCCGAGACATTCACTGCAACGCTATGAACATTTTCTTTCAAAGGCTAAACCATCAGAAATACTACAAACGTTATAATAATTCGTATTATAATGATAATGATAATAAAACCTCTAAACAATGCAGCAAGAACTTTCTAATCAAACTAGATGGTTAGTCTTTAGCAGAGCCAAATAAGTCACTGGTCCAAGTGATCCATTTTGAATGTAAATTTGAAATGGCAAACTGCTGCCATCGAACTGCTGCTGCAGTTCCCCTTCACCATCTCCTGAAAGCCAACCAATT
>NC_064877.1:67358146-67398146 GCF_943734665.1 Anopheles aquasalis | reverse complement strand
CGGCCTCAAATGGCTGAGCGTGCTGCGTTCAGCCAAATTGTTTACAAAGAATGGAAAAATATCCCACAATTTTCACATTTTCTCACCCCAAACCAAAAAAAAAAAAATAACACAACCTCACACCACACAGTAAGTGTTATCTTACGACGCCACGTGAGATTGTAAACGAAAACACCTCCGCTTACTGGCCGTTTCGTTCGTGTGGCCTCATTTTCCTCATTTCATTACTTGTACTATTACTTCCACTACTACCCCCAGTACCGTCCACGAGTCCCAGTGTGCACCGATGAAGATGATACTGCTGCTGTTCTGTTAAAAAAAAGGCCAGAACCTTTTCATTTCCACGATCCCCGCCTTATTATGTAGCGTAGAGCGAGTGTGGGCACAAAATGAAGAACCTAAGTAAGGCTCACCCTCAACCCGCCCCCGGACGGAAAGAAAGTGGAGCAGAATCCATTTTGCCCAACCGATGTAATCATCGGGCGCAGCGTGTATGCTGCTGGTGCTGCTGCTGCTGCTAGTGATCCCCTTTTCAGTGGCACCTGTTCCAAGATTACCGTTCCTCGAAAGGGCTTCCTCGAACACGGCTTGGCACATGTACTGTATGTGTGGGTATGAATGCCTGCGCCATGAAAAGAAGTGTAAATAGTGAGCACACGTGGGAGCGAGCAGAGGTAAGTAATATCTAGGACAGGAGTCTTTTGTCTCTCAACCTCTCGACTCTTTGCAACCAGCTCTCTCGTTCCCGCACAAAAGCAGGGGCGTTTCAATACCTGGTAACTAGGTTGCGCCCTCAAGATGAACCAAAGGAATATCACTTTCTGATGCTAATGATGCTACTATACACCGACCATCACCGACATCACGTGTCATCGCGTGGTGGTTCCACATCGCCCACATGGTTTGTGGCGGGGGGAATGTTCGCTCATGTGTCCTAGCTCCGGTTGTTCGCAAGGCAAAGTGCAAGTGGCTGCTTGGAGCGTCAGCCTCAGAGATGGTTCGAGTTGACTTTTTCCATCGCACAATTGACTTTCACTTGCAGGCATTCCCCTTGAGCCCTTTACAGCCCCTTTTACGTCATATATTTCAGCGAAAAACTTTGGAAAACCCCATATGAAAACCCCTAAGGAAACGATCGGCAATGAAAAATGCAGCAGCAGTAGCTCCGGGTTTCCGTCTTTTCCTGGGCCCGTCTTTCCGTGAGGATGGAACTTCGGTTTGAAGTTGCTCATCGGTGCCATCGGGATTACGTAGTAGTGACCGACATGTGAAGCCTGCCTGGAAGCCGAAGAAAGCTCGGAACAAGAGCCAGAAAGGGGAAAAGAGAGTCACCAAAAGTCGAAACACCATCCGGCGACAACGACGATGACGACGACGACGACGAGTTATGCTGCTGCACCGAAAGCCTCTCAACCGTTTCGCCATCAGCTATTCATACCACACATACGACATCAACCTCAGCTCAGCTCAGCTCAGCTCCGTCACCACCATCGAGCACTGAAGTGTCCGCTTTTTTCCGCCCGATTATCCTTTTTCCTCTTCATTGCATATGTGTGTGGGTGGGTGGATGGGTGTGTGGGGTGGAGCAGCTGTTACGACTCCTTTTGCCACCCCCTGCATCTCGATGAACTATTTCAATTTCTATGCCACCATTCATCCGCTCTGGCAAATGGGGACAGCTCCATGGCCGATGGAGTGTTCCGTGTGGAGTGGCCAGAGAGCTGGCGGAACCTTTTTTGACTTTCCTGTCAACCTACCGTCGGTCGGACATTCAACCATCGTACCACACATGCACACGTACACACTTACAAAAGACTGTCCGCTTTTTTATGCTCGAATAACGCGAAAAAGGGAACGCGAAGAAAGTGCGCCTTTCAGGATCCATTTCCAAAGCGAGCGCCAGCGCTGGTGGTTGGTTGGTTGGCGGATCAGCCTTGGCCTGATAGTTGGTCCTGGGTCCTGGCGACATCCGACTGTTGACTGCTGCTAGTGCTAGTGCTGCTGTTGAGTTGTAGTACACATTTCACTTGAATAATGCGCCTATCTGGTGCTCGGTGCTAGCCGGATCGTCTACTTCCATCCAGTGGTAGTAGTTTCCCCGGTTCTGGCGTAGCAAAAGCGGAGCTGAACAGCGCAACAGCGAGCTCACGTTGGGTCGGAGGATCACGGTTGGAGCAAAAAGAGAGCGAAACCGAGTCCCGAGTCCTCCGAGCACGTCATTAATATAAATCAGTGCTTATCCAGTGCTCTCGCCAGTGCTGGGAATGGCGACATGGCCATGTCTTTTCACCAGTTTCACCGCGACCATGCTCCTCGTCGTCGTCACTCTCGGTCGACGGTCCGAGCCACAATATGGCGCGGCGGCATGTCGATGGTGCGCACTACCCCTTGAGCGCGGGTAGCAAAGGGAGGATCAGATGTGCCAAATGAACTTCTCCCATATGGCTGCCCGTGTGTGCGTTTGGGAGGTACTTTTTCAGTGATTAGGGACTACAGATATAATGGGAACTAGGCCATTGAGACGATACACAATGGCCGGGCCGGGCTGGGACTCGGGGAGAGTGAGAGGATGTGTGTTACAGTAAGGCTTTATTGCCGCCAGTTAGCCGGAAGGGGCCATAAGAAATTATGAGAAGTAGTAGTGCCTGTTACTGGTCACTGTTATCGTAGGTTCCATGAAATGCTTGGTGCTCGAATCTGCTTGCAACCCATTGCAATCGATCGTTGATGCAGCTTTTGTTCGCACAACATACACCTATGAAGAAGGCAGGATTTTGGGGGGTTCGAAGAGGCTTAAGGGTAGTTTTCCATTCTTTTAAACAGATTTTTTTAATGGCATAATCTTATTATGTTATTGTTATATCTTATTTATGAACCTTAATTATGCTACCTTAATAAGCTTAGATATGCATTTCAAAAATTAGTTATGGTCTCTTACTTTCTTAACCCTGGATATGCCATCACGAAGGTTTTAAAGCTGTCAATATCGATAGGAGTTTCTATTAATTTATTTCGTACCGTTGAAATGCAATGAGTTAACATTGTTGGAACTAATTCAATCGAGAATAGAACTTCTAGAAAAATCACTTTTTCCATCCACAGTTATTAGAATGTTGGATTAGCGAAGAATAAGTTTGATATGTAATTTGAAATTAATTGAAAAATTAATTCTTTCTTCATTTATTACTAAACCTAACATAACAGTCAAATGCTGAACACAATTAAATGATACAAGCTACAGTCATTTTTAGTAAATTAAATGACTTTGATGTTAACTAAAAATCTTGCTCTAAATATGGTAACAAACAACACTCCTCCTTAGGTCTAACAGCCTAAATTACATCGTCGCGCAGCTGAAAGCCCTTCACCGTCCAACAAGACCACTCGGCTCCGCATCGCACCGGAAGTTGGTTCAATTTCCACCCCTGCGCGAAATCTGGGTCACATCTCGCCCAACACCCTTCAACCATCACCATTTCCCTCATTTCAAGCCCACGATGCCCTTTTACCCTCTTGCGCACCGGCGCCGGTCACGACTTATCGCAACAAATTAAATTTTATCTCGCTCTTTAACGCAACAGCAGCAATTGCTCGCGCTGCGGTGCGCTACGCTGCTCAAACTTTAATTTTAAACGTTGCCCCAGGGAATCGGAAAGTGTAGACCGCGACGGCTTTACCCTCTCATTCTGCCCTCTGTTATCCTCTGCATCTGTGACCAGCGTCTAAGCCACCGAACAGCCCGGAGGCCTTTTAGTTTGAGTTTGCCGTGAAAGGTACAACATTCCCTTCGTTGGTGAAATGTTGTTAGGATGGTTGCTGGTAGGTAGCTGGCGAGATCGCAGATCACCATCATCACCCCTCTCCGCTCACTTACACTCTCAACATACACAGGCCCCTCGTTCCGCTCTGTCGTCCTCGTCGAGTCGAGGCTCGAGAACACTCATGCACCAGAAATGAGCCAAAAGATCCCTACTCCCGGGGTTGGTTCCGGGGCACCCAAAGGCTAACCACTCGAGTGGCATCGTGAAGCACGAAACACGAGAAAAAAAAGAAGGCATCTCTCGTCCTAAAAGCCCTCGGCCAGGCTGAGGTCCCTGGTTTCGGATGAAAGATGGAAAATGCGTCCAGCAGCCGCAACGAAAAAAAAAAGCGAATGAAAAACGGTGGCTGCGCTTTGCCTCGGGGGAAAACCCCTCCATGAGCGCGTGCTATGCTTGTGTTCGCGCAGAGGCATCATAAACATTTCTCGTTTTTTATCGCGTCGAGATTCCACCTGGCAAGCGGCAGGCAGCGGCGGTACCACGGTTCCGGAAAAACCGTTTCCCTTAATTGTTAACTGCCCCCCCGAGGGGAAGCGACCAGCTCCGGTTGGTTGAACCACGTCGTCTCTCTCTCTACCTCGTCGTTGGTTGCGGGTGTTGCTCGCACATTTACACCACTGATGAGCCCTGTGCCTGTGTGCCAGTGTGTGTGCGGGCTATCCGACAACCATCAAGAATGAAAAATACATTTCCTACCGCCATGGGCCACCGTTTAGAGGCCAGGCCACGCAGCGAGGAAGAGAAGAGAAATATTAAAGCGAAAAAGGCAGAGCCGAGGTATTTCAGGCATTCCGGGATACCATCATGATGGTATGCGCTCGAGGCTCCAGCCCCATTTAGCTGTCCTCTCGCCGTCCCGTCTGTTACGTGTTCGTACCATAGAGGCACTGTTCGCTCGCTAAAACACTCTCCACCTTTCGGGGAAGTCACCAAACGATGATCATTCCGAGATGAAAATTAAAAGAGTAATCTGCCCACCCCTCGCGATTCTGCCATCCTGCCATGACTAGGGCTCAATCAAAGCATCATCAGCACCAAGCTCGTATCGTACAGCAGGATGGAAGGTGTAATCATAATCCATAAACATCGCTCGCTGCATGTGTGTATCTCTGAGCCTCTTTCTCTCTCTTCTTTGCTTTTTCGTTCCGCTTTGATTCGCTGGAGGATTACAATCAACGACTCCATCATGATGCAGCTTTAACCGCAGCTACATCGAGCTACAAAAAAAGCTAAACTTCATTAAGGACCCGAATGCGAACGCTGGGCTGGGAACTCGAGTTATCACTAACGAACTAGACCTGAAAAGGTTGCCAGGCGACGACGGTGCTAAAGGGCAGTCATTCGTACTGTTGCCACACGTGTTACAACACCCCCTTTCATCATCCCCTTGCCTCCCTTAAAACACTCACTCAGCAAACTCACTCCTGCTCACTAATGAACGCTGTTTGGCGTGGCGTGCACCTTATGCAACTCGTGTATCCCCGAGTGTGTGCGCTGGGGAGTTGAACGAAACCACGAAAAAAGAACCACAAAACTACAAAACTCCTCCCATCGGGGTGTGGTAGATGAAAGCTAGCATTAAATTGCTCTTCTACAGCAGGAAGTTTGGAGCAGGGACAACGACACGAAAAAAAAACGCTCACTGGACACTACTATTCCTTACAAAGCAATTAACGTTGAACGATTTCCAAATGGACTCGCTCAGCCTTTACAGATGTGCGCGAATGATATGTGACCGAGGGTAGAAAGGTGTTTTCAAACTCTTACTTCCACTCCGGTCCACAGCACTGGCCAGTGACCAGGTAAAAACCCCATCAACCCTGTTTTTTGGGGTCATTTTCTTGTCGACTGTGACTTTCGAATTAAGTTCATCCTTTGTATCTTTCTACCGTTTTTCTAGGCGAATGTGTCTCTCCTACTGCGACCTCCAGGTCATCATGAGCAGCACCACCACAAAGGAATCATCGTTTCATTAGGCCCACGGGACGGACGGACGGACGGACGGGCGACCGGTAGATCCGTAATTAACAGCAACCAACGGTCACATTCTACGGGGCGGGAAAAGGGTGGGTAAGTGCAAAACAAAACCTAAAGAAAAAAAACCGAAAAGGACCACGACACAAACACACAATGCGCCTATCTTGCGTCCCGATCCTAGAATTCACCTTTCCTTTTTTTTGTGCTGCTTCTTTAAGAGACCAACATTAAAGGCACACAGAGCAGCATCCACGGGCAAGAGGAGCACTTGCTGGTCTGCTATCTGGTGGCCCTAGGCCCCGTTGGGAATCACGACGTACCGGGGCACCATCAGCTCGCAGTGATGCCAAGATTTCGAGACCACCCCAACCGCTCGAAAAGGATAAGAAAGGATCGGCACCAGGATTGTGCAGGACAAATGATTCACTTCCGTCCCTACAGCCGGGAAGTTTCGCAAGGACGAAAACAGGAAACGCTATTTGAAGCCTGGCGCGACACATCCGGAGCGTCTTTCCTGAGGGACGCTGCAGCATTACATTCAGTGTTCGTTGTGCGCCATTTTGTTTTTCTTTTGTGTAGCAAAAAAAAGGACCAACATAAGAGGCCTAGACCCAAGGACTCAAGTCTCTTACCTTGCCACGAATCGGGGACATTAGCGCAAGGGAAGGGGCGGAAGCAGCAAGGCGCTGGAGCATCAAACAATGCTTCGAGTGGAAAAGAAAAAAAAAAGACATTTTCTCTCCCTCACCTTTCCCTCACCTGCACCTTACACTAGACTGTCTTCATTCGAGTCCTCCGGAACCGTATTGTTCCCTTCACTCGGCCGGGCGCGGCCCACGCCAGACGGGGAATCATATTTTGTGCCCACTCAATGGTACTTGACGATTCCTTAAATATTCATAACGATGGCACGAAGTGACACCTCCAGCACCAAGTAGCGCAGGTTGTTTTGTGGAGACGTACGGCCCGTAGTCACGGTGAAAGGGGAAATCCTGGCAAAGGATAATGGTTGGTTAAGGACGGGAAACCCACGCCCACGCCCTCTGTTGATAACCATCCGCATAATGAGCTGGTGTCACTATCGGGACCATTTTTGGGGACCAGCAGCCCGTCCGAGGGAAACAGATGATGTTGCAGATCGCCACCAAGTGATACTGGAGGGAGGAAGGTGCAATTGACCCTTTCCTTTGGTTGCCTTTTCCGAGGTTCATTTTATTTCATTTCTTTTATTATTTATCTTTTTCAAAGTGCGAACCCAACGAAGGATTCCAAGGAACTTCTGCTTCAGCTGCGTTATCGGTTTGTTCGACTTTCTCGATGAGGCCACAACCACGACTTGAAGTTTTTGCGTGATTAATTGAGCCTCCTCCAGGTGATTAATGATGGCGCTTTTCTTCGCAAATTAACCAATAAATCAACGCCTTTCCACTGGTGCGGTGCGCATTGGCAGTGCCGAAGATTGCCGATGAATCAATACAACAATTGCTCCGTTTCAAACCGACCAAGAACCGAGGAAGGAAGCGGCAACGCAACTAAACCGGCCTAGCTTAAGAAGATTTCAATCTGCTGCCGGCTGCCGGATATCGGAATGCGCCAACTGGCAACGTAAATCATCCGGTACCTCTAAACGGTTCGATACTCTTCGGTCTAAACTTTAGACCGTTGCTCGTCACTGCGGTAGTTTCGCCAAACATTCGCCTCCCCAAAAACCGATCCACCAGCTTCACGATTAGCATCGTGAGGGTGGCAAAGGACAGCCTCGATGGGAACAGCTGGCGCAACAAAACAATCAAAACATTATGATAAAGCGTTCTTTTTCACAATAAATCAATCTTCGCTTCTGGATTCACAGCTTCTCAAGTCAACTCCCCGCAGAAATCCTTCAGGATACGACGTATCCCAACACGCCAGGATGGCATTGTCCCTTCCAATGGGGCTCGATTTGTTCTCAATCCCGCACACAACCAATCGAACCGTTTCGTTTGCTTCGGTCCTTCGGGCTTCCTCCTTCCGTCCCTTCTTCACGAGGGTGAAAGTCATTTTTCATTCCGAACTCTCCAACAACACAATCATCTTCCGCAATCCCGACCAAGCAACCGACGGGGGAGGAAAAAGATGAGAAATTGGTGCCATCCTCTCCAGCAGCCAACGGGACAGCGACAGCAAACAACTCACTGACCGCTCGGCGTCCCAAAGAAGACCAACGAGGTCGAGATCGAGCAGCAGCAGCAGTAGCAGTGGTCGAGCGGGCAGTCCTCTCTGCTGTCCATTAAAATTATTGCCGAAGGAAATAAATGAATTCCGTTCCGGTGCTCTGGATTGGTGATGGGTCAGCGCGCCGCCTCACATGTGTGTGCCTTCACCCTTAGCTAGGGTAAAAGCACCCTCCCCCCACACGGGTTTTTGGGGGGTGGATTCCAAATCAGGGACCCAGGACCTTTTTTTTCGGCATCTTTTTTGTCATTTTTGTCTGACGCCACGCGGTCTGTGTGTGTCTCTGTGTTGACCGAGCTCTTGGTGAGGACTCCGGGACTGTGGGAGTACATAAATTTGTTAAGAATTTGACAGCCACCCACACCCTTTTGTGCAAGCTTCGGTGCGTCCGAGAAATTGATGATTGAAGATGGGCCGAACCGCCAGGCCGCCGAATAGAATGTGCAATGTGTTGGAGAAAAGGGTCGAACCGAATCCTAATGGGGGTCATCGGGAAAAAAAGGCAAGTTTCTTATGCTCAAAGAGACTGAGCGATTCAAATGGGAAGCACAAAAGTAAGACAAGAAGAGATGTAATAGGTTCGTTTCGTTTGAAGAACGTTTCTTTGTGGAAATAGTTCTACGAAGCGGGAGTATCTTGCTACAAAGGAACCTGTATAACTCCTCAAATATTCATGATTCTATGTTGTTTAGTTTGATTAATATAAAACAAGATGTTTTCTCTGCAGATCCATTCAATGTTTAACATAAGATCACAGCGAGCATTACAAATACCTTGGAAGTTAAAACTACATCTAAGTAAATTAGGTATCTCTCAATAATAATCTGGATGAAATGTTTTCTCAACATAAAAAATGGTTCTAACAGTAACAAAAAAAAATCCTAAAAACTCTTAAAGATTATCTCCAGAAGCAGGCCTCAATCTGTCTTTATCTTTTCCTACTCGTTACCCTTATCTCTTTACCATATCTCGTTCTCTACTAGATTGGAAATTATCCTCCTTGTCGGAGATCAGATTTTCATCTAATTTACTGGATAGATCTGTGATACATGCGAAGTGCCTCATCGGAATTATAAAGCAAAAGCACCCACTGCATCTGACGCAACCGAAACCGATACTCGCTTCTTCCTACTATCGAGACACTTTTTATCGCGCTCTCCGTATCACCGCAAACAACTCCACATGGGCGGACTCCTCAAGTTCCATCAAGCCACGAGTGAGCAAACACAAAAGAATCCAAAGAAAGCATCCTGTGTTGCTGATAGCCACCGCCTGAACGCCCTCGCTCTAGCCTCGGCGCTGTGAATAAACTCGTAAACGTGACGCCTCCGGAGCAAAACCGGAGAAAAGCGAGATAACGCCTGACAACGCGACCCACATCACGGTCTCGGCAGGCAGCCAGGACAGCAAGGCATTCTGGCAAAGCGGCCCCAACAGGCGAGCATCATAAATAATCAATTGTTTATCCTCGTCCCTGGGTGTAACAAATTGCCCAGATCATATTCCATTACGCTCACATTTGCCACCAACCGACCGACCGTCCGCCTGACACGCGCGCGCGGACACGCGAACGCTTCCGGGCGACCGTAAATGGCGACGACGAACTAACGACGGGCGGGGAATGCTGAAAGCGGCCGCACGCACGTAAAGTTGACGAAACCGTCCACTCACTCTTTCTGGGCATTGGGCACGGACACAGTGATGGACAGATTTGAGTTTTGCCACGCATTCCAGGCAAGGTTTCCATGAATTCTTGCTTCCCAAATAAGAGCGAGTAAGCGAGTGGACATCGACGTCACTTTAAAGAGTTTTTTGTGGTTCGAAAGACATTTTTCTTCTCACCACAAGTAGCATAATGTAGATAAGAAAAAAAACATGAAAAACAGCCCCGAAAGTAGCTACGATTTTCATCACGAGCACCCTAAAAGACATTCATTTCCACGTAACATTCCAACGACGCAGCCCCAGGCAACGACGCGCTCGGTACGCGCACGTACATCCCGGGCCAGCGGCGAACCAGTGAAGAGCCCTGCGTAAAAGCCTATTTTTCTTCGTCAATAATAAATGGTGGCTCGGTTTCATCTTGCGTGTCGCCACTGCGCTCGTTGCACGCTCGGTGTTCGAGGCCGAACGGGAATGGTGACCGATGTGACCGTGGCCTTTACACCGTGGAACCACAAGTGTTGCACGGTAGCCAGATCGTCAGTGTTCGTTCACGCAAAAAAAACGGTTACAAACCACACGGACCACAGCACACGGTCCGTTCTGCAGATCGTCAACGACGATGGAGGCGCCTGGTGACGCGATGGAGGCGCCTAGTAGCCCGTGAAAAACGTGGCCACTCCGCTGTCCGTCAGTCGCGTTTTGCTGCCACCAAAAACGAGATGAATGATCGGCACACGCGTACCCGGCCACCGGTGTAAATGGGTCGCACTTTAGCGAAACATTATCGAAGCGAACCATCCAGGGCAGGGCAGGGCAAGGGTGTCCAACGCGCGCACAACCAACACAACAACGGGGTTTAGCGCTACGAAGCCACGTCCCACGGCCAGACAAGCCATTTACGCTGCGGCTTTTGTCCTGCATTCAATTGAAAAGCTCTCCATCAGAAAATGGGAATGAAGCTCGAGTTCCAACGATGTTGGTTCGGTAATGTTCCTTCTTCTTTTTTCAAAACCATGCTTTTTGGCGTCTTTTTGAAGCAATATGTTTCAATACGACACGGCCACAGCCGTCACGGTGACTGTCAGTACGCAGCCAAACGGCAACGAAGCGGCAAGCTCTTAATTGAACGTGGCTGTTTGGTAGTTGAACCGTAAAATGCCCCACCCAGGTGTGTCCTCGGTTTTGGTCACAGTCGCCCTGCCGGCGTGTTGCAAATGCTTCAAAAGCCATTTCATTCCGCAGCTCTGCACCTAAGCTCCGAGGCGAGTGAATTAGCTACCGCGAGCGTCCAAGCACCGGGGACTGTGTGTTCGGTGTTTATTCGGGCGTGTGATTCGCACCTCAACTCAAGACCACCAGGAGAATGCAGCCCCACGTACGGGAACAAACGGGAGTTTGTGCCGTTGGTTTTGTTGGCATAAAATGTTGGCGAAGAGTGTGAGAGACTCCGTTTCGTTTGATAGAATACAAAATAGTTTTTTCGAAAAACAATAAATTGCAACCCACCAAGGAGAAGTTTGTGGAATGCTTCTCCTCTATTCAATGGAAAGGGATGATCTGCTAGTTGTTGAAGGGAAGTTTGCAAGCAAAAATGGTCATCGGAATGATTTCTGGTTGCTAAAAAATTCGATCAACTATTTAGAATGCTTACCTAGAATGCTTGGCTGCTTGCTGTCGCAGGTGTTCCACTTTCGATGACTTCTTCAACCACTCCTGACGTCACACCTCTTTGTCCCACTTTACGTCACTAACCTCACGCACCACCATGACCACCCATGGCTGACTGACTGAGGAAACGGATTGACCGTTTATGGAACTTCATCTGATTCGGTTCGAACACATAACTCTGTTGCTGGTGCTGCTGCTGCAACACTGGTCCAAGGGTGGTTTTGCACACCCCTGTAAAATTCTCCCGGAATGTCATCGCCTTATCGTGACCCTGGATGCAGTGCGTTCGTTGCGGTGTCACTCCCGTGAATTTTCAGTTCCTTCTCCGTCCATCTCTCCTCGTTGATGCCGTTATGAGGTCACCGGTGACGCAGTCACCTGACTCATGCTCCAATCCATATGCTGCGATCCAAAAAGGCACGCATGTAGCCGCCCTTCACCCCGAAATAGTGCGCGCGCGCTCGCTCGTTTGTCCTCCGCCGCGTCTCCAGCCACGCAACGGCGCAACGCAAAGCGCTCAGCGCTTAAGTGGCGGCTATTATTAATTTTTTCCATTTCGCAACCCCCTACGAGGAGTGGCGAGGGTGCCAAGGCACCCCGTTGGGTCCGCTGTTTCACTGTCACTCCTGACCCTTTCCTGGCCACGGCCATTCTCGTTCTCTCGTTCTCTCAAAATCACGATCAACGGAATCATCGTGTCAGGTGAGAAGGCCATTCGCCTCGCGTCGATTGCGTCTACTCGCAGGAGGAGGGGGAGGGGATGGTGCTGCTTGCTGAGGGGGTGGTGGTGGTTGGCCATTCCTTTTTGCTTAAAAATAGCATCCCGCTCTCGGACCGCAATTCCGCCAAAATCGGTGCCGATTTGCTGTTGCTGCTGCTGCTGCTGATGATGCTGCTGGTCGAACCGTGATTTCGTGGCTAAAATTAGCATTTCGTTTCATGTTTCGCACGGTCGTGCTGGCCAGAAATAACCCGCCTCGATGGGTGGTGGTGGTGGTGGTGGTGCGTGTTTTATGGGCCGCTTGGTAGGCGGTGGTGCCATTGGCACCATTTTTGCTCAAACCACCTCAGCTCAAGCCACCGCTGTCACTCCAGCTACTTCCTTCTCTTCGCGGCACGCGTCGCTACCGATCTTCTTCTTGCGACGAGTCCTCGCAGCGCGTGACCTGGAAAACGGTGCACGGACTGGACGGATCTCGGACGGATCGCGCGTTGCACTGGAAGGCGAAACACCATCAAACAGTACCTCAGCACGCACACCATACACTCTCACTCACTAGCGCACGAGATAACACTCCGTTGGGCCGTAAATGTCAACCTCGTTGTAAATTCGCAAAGCACAAAACAGAAGAAAAAAAAAACGCCGTGTTCCGGATACACAACTCAGTTTTTTTTCGAACGAACGGACGCGATCACTGGGCAGAGTACACCGCATGAGCGTATGAGCGATCGAGCGACAAAAGCGAGGATTTTCACAACCGAAATGCACGCACCGAACTGCCGCTCGTGACTGGTTGCTGGAAAAATTTCGCATCACGACCACACCTCCTGTGGGGATCTGTGGCTGCTGCTGCTGCTGCTGCTGCTGCCGATGCGGATGGCAAAGCACGGTCTCAGCGCGTGTGTTTGTGTGTGTCAGTATGTGGCCACCTTTTGCTTCCCGGATGCTACGGATACGAATCCGCTCGCTCGCTCGCTCGGTTTTCCCGATTCACACCAAACCGACTCACCAAGAAACGAACAGAAACCGAGGCAGACACCCAAAAACGCACACACAACGAACCGAGCATGGAGCTCCGTTGACGGTGGCGTCCCGCTGGCTACTACGCTGGCGGAGCAGCTCGCGATCCCGGGGCCAGCCAGCCAGCCAGCCAGCCAGCCACGCGGAGAAGCCACGGAAGCCGCAGCGCAGCGCTGATGCCCGGACGCCAGGCGAACCGGGACTAAGCAGCACCCAGAGCAGCACAGTTTTGGAGCAAATCAGGCAGTCCAAGAAGGAGGGGGAAGAGAGAGAGAGAGAGGGATGTACAGGTGGACGGTGCCTGGACTCGCGCCTCGGCCTTCGTTCGGTGATGCTCGAGCTCGATTTTCCCGAACCGCCCGTGAAACGCTCGTGTGCGCGTCACCGTGACTGTGTTCGGTTTCGGAGCAGCTCCTCCGGGTGTGCGCTTCCGCTCGAACGGAACACTCCGATCTCCGGAGGACCGGAAGAAGGAAGGACGCAAAGGACGATGAATGGAGCCCGTTCATTCGTGTAGCGCGCACTCCTTGGCGTGGACTCATTTGGTGTTCATTTGGTGGCCAACACTCCCGGAAAATGGAGGGGAAAATGCGCGCCTCACTCGTAGCGTGAGTGAGTGAGTGGCGCGCACGTTGACACGCGTGTGTTGGTGAGTTCTTCGGTCTCGGATCGGTGTTGGTAAAAAGCGAGCGTAGAGTGTAATGGCGAGTGATTGATTTTAGAACGAAATCGAAAAAGGATCCACTATAGTGGTCACTCACGAACACTCCCTTAAAAAAACAGATACTCCTACGTCGCTTCCCGGGAGCATGCGAGCCGAATTTGACGAATCTTTCCACACGGGGGACCGAACCGCATCGTCGGTCCGCACATCGGCATGGCCTTCATGTAAGCCGCCGCTCGGATGTGTGTAAAGGAATGCTGGGCCTCTCGTGTAACTCCAATGGGGTTTGTTAGTGAGGTTTTTGGAAGCGAGTGAGCGAGAGCGGAGAATGGCAGAGAGAAGGAGAGAGAGAGAGAGAGATGCAGCTCGGCATTCCTCGGCAACCGTTTTCGGGGGCATCGTTCTCAGCATCGGCCACCCAGCCAGTAGCATCATCAACAGCATCGTTGCTGATCGGCCGAAAGCGAAGACACCGCCACCGCCACCGCCCTCCCGCTCATCCAGGGAGTGGGAGCGATTTCCACCCTTTTTTCTGTTTTTGGTTCGGTGTCACTCGCGCGCCGGTGGCCCTGCTTTTTTCCGGGGGCCCAGCATCACCATCATCACCATCGTCATCATCGTGATCATCAACACCCGCGTTACTGTTTCGCTGTAAAACCGTCCGGTAGGCGCTTCATTCGGATTGTGGCCGGGCTCGTTGGCGGATGTGGATAGCGCCAATGAAACGTCACGTCGGCCCTTCGATGTCGGCGAGCGGCTGCGAGCGGTGCGTTAAAGAACGTTTCACGTGCCGGTTGTGGTTATTAAATATCACGATCGATGCCGTGCAATGCTTCGAAACATCAAACACACCACACGAGACTAATTAATTGTAATGAGCTATGGAATCTTTTAGCTAGCAAGGCCATTTGGCAGCACGATTTTGTCTTGATAAACAGCAAAATGAGAGTGTGTTTCGCACTTTAATGAAATGAAGAGTCTAAATATACCTGGAATACATATCATAGATAACTCTTACAGCATGAAACATACGAAGAACAAGCAAGCCTGAAGGTTATTGTAACATTCTTTGCGCTAATAACTTCTACGAACGGAACCAAGCACCTTCCCTTGAAAATTAAAACATTTAAAATGTTTTCCTTTAAACATAACGCTGCTGATCTGCTCGAACGCTTCGGTAAAATTGGATTTCGTTACCAGCTCAAAACACTGGGAATCCATCATATTCCCCTTCAGTGCTGCTAGGAAAATGTCGCAAATGATCAACTGCTTTTCCGTTTCCGTGAATGGATACAATTCCGCTACTGCATAACAACATCACGGAGGGGCTGTATAACAGCTTCCCTTGAATCGTGTATATTTCGACCAATTTTGTGTTTACGAGAACAGTTCCAACTCCAATTCCCACGACACACCAACCAAACAGCCCGTCGGATTGATTTCCTTCTCATGAAATTCTGCCAAACAGCATCAAGCAGCAAGTTACAGCACAACGGAGCACACAGATTGGCATTCCTGGAAACTGCCAGATTCCATCTGGATAGTTTTCCTTTTTTTTGGAATAACCAACCGCAGCGCATCGTTATCGGACGTCATCGTCGGACGAATCAACGTTCATAAGCAGTTTCCTGGGCTAGTCAAATGAATTTCGATCTCCCATTTCTGTTCCCTTATCATCATCTTCCCTCATCAACAGCGTCATCTGATGCTTTCTTTCGGGCGATGTGATGAGATTCCGGTTCCTGCAGCACAGCATAGCGCAGCACAGACAGCGACAGCATTGCAAGTTTTTGATTAGTTGACATCTTTTGCTTTTTTATTTGCTTCACTACCATTCGAACCGCACAGCCCGAGTGCAGTGCTCTCCTCTCTGTCTCTTTTTCCTCCACGAAAACCACCTTCATTTCGCACACGATTTCTCCGTCCCCGTCCGTTTTACGATCAATAAACAGCATCGTAGCGCTCCTCCCTCGTTACTACTGTTGCTGTTCCCGTAACCGGCGGCAAAGAACAAACTGACGAGGGTAATGCATCATAACGCACTCCCCCGCCACCCGCGCCACAAAATTGGATAAAACTGACCGACAACGACGATGTCTATCGTGCGCTTCTTTTTCCTTTTTTTTATCCCCGGGTCTTCACCATGATTAGATCTGCTTAAAATGCGCAAGTTGGCAAGCGTCTTTGGATGATGTCAAGCTGTCACCAGCTTGCCCCTGGGTGTCTGATCGATAAAGAGACGCCGCCGCTGCCCTTCATATTTTCCACCGCCATAAACACGAATAGACTTCATAAACCCCTCCCACCGGGCCGCAATCCGAGGTGTCATTGGGTGCTTTCTTTGCTAAAGCCACTGGCTTCAGGGAGTGAGCAACAGCAGCAACGACAGCAAAGGTGCATCGTCTGGCAATATTTAATTAATGAAATCGATTGATTTCACTCCGGGAGCATCTGTTTTTTGGGGGCGAAATTTAATCCTTCGTAAATCATCTCGGCCGGTAAGTCCCAGGGGCCGCCGACTGAAAGCCAAGCCGCCCATCATCACCGGCGTCGGATCATCAGCGAGCCAGCTCAACTAATCAATCACTCACCGCTGAAGACGGTGCGTAGAAGCTTCCTTGCTGGTGCTGGTGCAAGGACAAATCATTACTTGGGCTGGCTGGCTGGCTGGCTGGCTGGCCATTACCGTGGCCGTTGCGTCTCGAATGGCGGCCTCGTAGTCGAAGTGCTCCTCGAAAGTGCTTTTCGCCGGGCTCGTGCACCCGAGGCGACACCCAATCGCGTGATGTTCCCTCCCGGATCGCGATTGTGCCTTCACCGCCCGTTAGCCAATGAACCATGAAATTGATGAGCCTTTCTTCTGGCCTCTCCTTGTCTCTGTCTCTCTCTCTCTCTCCCCTTCTCGCATAATGGCACATTGCCCAGCGCATCACTCAGGGCACAAAACCACCTTATTATATTGGCTCGTAAAACTGCGATGGCGCGACTGAAATTAATAAACTTTGGCTTCACTGACCCGGCCCGGCCTTCCTTCCCTCTTTTTCTCTCGACTCTGCCTGGACCATTGGCCCGTAAAAGGTTGCGGTTTTTACAGCCCGTAATTACATTCGAGCTTGGCCGCGAGGTGGAATGTAATTTGTTCTGGCACGATGATTGTTGTGTTCCGCTTGCAGTGGAGCCGCCGTGAGACTAGCGCGATTCTGTCGAGTCTATCGACGACAGGGGTGGATGATTGATCAAAGTGACTTGTGACGTGGGGTTGCTTTTATCCAAATATGCTTCAGTGGGATGCAGTTCTAAATGTGCCCGATAAGGCGATCTACGATGCGCGAACCATAAAAGAGAGAATGCGATTCAGTTTGGTGCAGCAGCGTTCTGCGTTGTAAGTAAAGTATCGTTGTTTCATTAGATAACAACAAGCCAAAGTGCGATCAAATGTATAAAATATGTTGATTTTAAATTTCCAACAATAGAATATTTTTCTCTTAATGGCGAACCATTCAAAAATCGATTGGCACTGTTTGAGACAAATCAAACCATAACCGGCACAAGACTCAGCGCTTCATCTCTGCAATGCATGAAAGAGGTTTTCTCAAAACGCATAATTTTCATCCACGGAATTAAATCTGCTACGACAGCAATGGTATGGACAGCAGATATTGACTTACTTCTCTTATCTAAAAGAAACTTAAAGTTTTACACCATTTAATTCGGCACTGAATCGTGCATCGAGCATCGTGAAAAATACTTTTAATTAATATGAGGACTGTGCTTTCAAAACTGTTCCTATGAAACCCGTCCTAACTTTTCAGAATAGTTAAAGTTTAGTACGCAAATCTCGAAAAAACTAAAGCAGGGCGGTTTCATCGAACGATATATCACAAAAAATAAGTCTTTTTGAGCAAGAGTCAATTTTCGCCTCACAATCCTTGATCAAATTTAATTAAATTTGTTTTTTCAGATGACTTTACTTGATCAAATTGGACTGATGAAGCCAGCAATTTCTCTCTCCTAAAATGTTCCCAAAAGTTCTCCTTAGCAGCAGTTCCCTTTTTTCAATCGCTCGCTACATAATGCAAGTAATGCTTCTTACCTTCATTTAGCCCTTCCATAGTACTTTCCTTCGTAAAATCGAACCACTCCGCTGTAGAAAAGTAAAGATGCATCCAGTATGCGCGTAAGAGTATAAAACAAACGTGCCCGCTCTATCTAACCGGCACTCCTTGGCTCTGCTACGATAGTAAAGCCGATGCGGCTACCGCATCAACCCAAATTCCCACCCGAACCGATCGATTCCAGCCAGTAGAAGGTGCGCAGGTGTTGGGCGTTAAGGCGAACGAGAAATCAACTTACTGCTCCTCAAAACCCCCTCCGGCACCGCTGCATCCACCTAAATCCTAACGCCACCGTTGTCCTCATCATCATCAGCAGCAGCAGCTCCGAGGCTCGAAGCGGCCTTGTCGCTTAGCCTGTGCTTTGCCAGTGCAGGCGCAGCTGGCACTTCCAAGTAACGCCTGGGCCATCGCTTGGTCCCTGAGACGCTCGATGCATGTGCGTGACCAGCTCCCATTACCAGCGACGGCTGGCCGGAAGTTGATAAAGCAAAGAAGGGAAAAAAACGAAACGAAATGACGGCGGAACGAAAGGTACTTGCAGCCACGATCCACCTTGCTGCTGGTACCACTGCGCTGCGCTGCTCCGTGAATGAAATGCCCAAAGTTGGCACCAAAGGAGTAGGAAATTCTTTCCCGAAAATCGGAATCGGAATCGGAATCAGAATCCCCGGCAATGCGCCGGCTGTTTGCCGTAAGAGTTGTGGCGAAAGTTCGCGTGCACCGCGTGTAATGTTGGTAATGTGGAAGCGAGTGTGTGCGCTCGAGAGGAAGCCAGAATCAGCCCACACTCCACCACCACCACCACCACAAAAGGTGAAACTTGAAGCGCAAAGTTCGCCAAGTGCCAAATGTTCAATCGCTCTAATAACCCATTCGGAACGTGACACGCATAGCTGACCGGGACTCCGGGCCGGGTCCGGGGCGTGTCCACTGCGCTCCGTTTAGCTTCTGGCCAGAAGGACGATGAGGGACGGCTCTGGACGAACTGCTCATCCGCACCCGCTCGCCCCATTCACCGTTGCCTTTAGGTTCATTGGTTTATGCTCGATTTCTCGATCGCTCCGGTCGCGTTGGTCGCTTCGCACGGAGAGCACGAATGCCACCGGCATCAGGTACCTGGGCGTTTCGGTCCAGGACACGTTCGCTCACACGTTGCTGCTGCGCCGGTCACTGGAGATTACAGCTTATTAATCAACGTGGTGCGGAGGTGGGCCAGTGTTGGGAAAATTAAATAAAGATCTCATCACCAATCCACCAACTGAACTGAACTAAAGCTAGCCGGCCAGCCAGTCGGTCGGTCAGTACTCGCCCGGGATGAAGCGGCCGAACGGTGATGTGCTCTAATTCGAAAGGACTTCCAGCAGTCTACAACGCACACACATGAACGAACGAACGTTGATGGTTCGTGATGGAATCATTGTACGGCGCTGGCGTCCAAACGCTCAGATCCGTTTGGTGGAGTCTGCAGCAGAAGCGAAGGTAAGCGACTGACCTAGAACCTATCCCCAAGCTTCGAGACCCTCCAATGACCCCCCTTCTTAAGCCTCCTGGATAGACGGATGTGCGACGATAACGTGGAAATCATTGGACAATTAATGAGGCGTTCAATTACGCTCCAGCTCCAAAGGGCGGCTCTGGCGTGATCCACCGGCCCACCGGTCTCCATCGGTTTGTACGTGGTGTTGTGGTCCCTCGGTTCGATGTGACACGTACGGGTGTGTATGGACGAGGTGCGGACGCGGACATTGGACGCGGACGTTGAACGCCGCTTCTTTGCTAGACGAGATGAGCGATATTCATCGAGGGTATCGAGGTGGAAAAGTGAACGAAAATGAAAGATTGAAGCTTTTGGGGGAAGGAATCAATTAAATTACTCGTCCAGCCCCACTTCCGGTATACCCCCCTCTTCCCCTTCTCCTTTCCTCTCTCTCCTTCCCGACGGGATGTAGAAGTGTCGCTGTCCGTTCCTTCGCTCGCTCGCTCGCTCGCTCGCTCGGTGGCGCAGTAATTTGTACGACTGTGTTGTGTCGTGTGTTTGCATCGCTTCCGTTCACTTCCCTCCCGATTTTGCCTTCATTTTTTCCTTCGTTCTTCTTTTTCTTTTGTCATCCATCCGCTCGTAGACCTGGACCTGGTTGTGGGAAGGCCAGGCGCTGGGATCATTTTCATGGTCAATTTAACTTTTGGGGCCGTTTCGGGGTGATAAAGCAAACCAGCCAGTGGCCAAGGGCATGCTCCTGGTGGTGTTGGTGGCGATGGTCCGGCATCGTTTTGTGCCGATGCCGTTCATTCGTTCGCTCTCTTAAGGATACATTATTCGACGAGCGCCTTTTACGATACGATCCCTCTCGCTGGCGTGGGCTCTATTTTGGCGCTCGCTTTTTTTGCGCTGGTTGTTTTGCTGCGAGATTAGTGTCGTAACGGGCCTGGCGGACCTTAGGTGCACACCGTGCACAGCTTATCTCATTACCGCGTCAAAGGCCGGGCCCCATGATTCGCCGGTAAGCTTCGGAATCGATCATCAAAGGCACAGTCAGGGCGCGGAACAAGCCGTTAGGCGGCAGAAACAACAAAATACCCTTTTTTGGTGCAATTAATTTGATTAGATGGCTTTTCATTTGGCAAATGCGCACTTAATGTGGTGACGAAGCCCGGTGGTCATTTGGTAGTTTTATGTTTTAAGGCAAAGCTTTTGTATTGCGCCATTTCATTGAACCAAGATTGTTTCGTTGAATTTATACCTTTTTTCTGCTGCTATTTACTGAAGGTGTCTTATGCTTCGAATGTGCTATCAAACCATTTACACCTCACTGTGTTGTTAAACTTTGAAGGAAATGGATAGTATCTGTGGTTAAATGTGTTCATCATAAACATACCCAGATCAATAAACTATTGGAGACTATGCTTCACATTATTTGGCATTCCAAATGAAACTGACTTCAAGTAGTTATAAGTTAAATCTTCTAAACTTTACTGATAGTATGGTGATAGTTTACTGGCATTGCATGTTATGTTGTGAAAACGAGTCATACTATTGACAGAGGAACAGGGGAACGATTTTCTGAAGTCGAGAAAATGTACTGCATCTTTTTTGTTTGCCACCGATTCTCTTCTCTTCCATGATATCTTCACCAAAAGCAAAAAGATAGAGCCATCTGCTATCCTAATGATGGTAGAATAAAACTTAAACCCAGAAAACTTATCGACGAAAGTGCTACCCGTGCCACAAATCTCCCTCGACAATGTTCTCTCTAACTTTCACGCGAAAGAAACGGCACACTTCTGAAGTGTTGAAAGCAAATAGCCGTTCCCACTGGACCTCTCTTCTCGTCCTCTACCAGAGAAGGTGGAGGAAATTATGAAATTCATTCATTTCACATAAACAGCCCGCCGGTGGTAGGTAAGGTAAGAGGTGAGTGTATGTTTTCACCTTCGTTCTACACCCCGAAATGGTTAGTTCGCTGACAGCAGCTACCCTCACGAGACGACGGCACCACCAGACGGGAGAAAGCGAGAAGTGGTAAATTAAATTAGAAATAATTTGATTGTTTGGTGGCACGGAATCTCTCTCACTACACGATTTCAATACAACCTCGCCCCAACATGCGATCCAGTGCGTGGCATCGTTCAGTACCCCGGGAGTCGCTGCGCGAGAGTCTGTTTTTTTTTGCGCCCGCGTATGTGTTTCGTTTTTTCCCCACTCCTATTTCCTTTCCCACCTTTTTTTTTTTGCTATTGTCAGCCATTTTCACACCGGAGGCCGAGCGGAAACAACGGGGAAAAACAGGTTTCCGACAAGTGTTAAACTGTGCATGACACAAATTGCCATTCGGTTGCGTTTACTGCGCGCTGGTAAGCCCTTTGTGGCGTGTGGCAGTGGGCATGCAATCGCCACGTTCACCACGACGACGACGACGACGACGACGAGGGCAATACAAACACATAAAAAGGTGCGCGTTGTCAATTATGATGTTAGCTTTAATTCCGATAATCAACTCAAGTGCGTGCTATAAATGTTCATCAGCCGGCGAAAGATAACGAGAGAAAAATGGCGATTCAAAAGGGAATCGGGTTGGGTGCTGGTTGATGGTGGCTCCCAACACCGATCCACCAGTAGAGGTGTCAGCTTAGAATGCATGAGCGCCATGATGCGGTGCGGTCATCCGGCTAACTGCATTACATTTCACGCGCACTTTCATTATGAGTCCATTAGGGTCATTTCGAGTCTCATTTGTGGCGTTGTTCGAGTGCAGAGTAATGCAACAAAAAAAGGGGAAATGGAAATGATTAGAAAACCCATTATCATTTAAATGATTTAAAGGGGTATCGATTAATTTCCACCCATTGGTGCCAAGGGCTAAGTGGAACCTCAATACAATAGCGCACAGCACCACATCCCATGATATAAAGGATTACTGGAACCGTAATGCCAAGTAGTACACTTTGAAAGGTATAGTAAGTGCAAAAAAAAACAAAAAAAAACTTTTTGAACACAGTACAATTTCCCTAGTTTGACCTAGTTTTGAAAGCAGCCCCCGCAGGGATTGCACAAAGAAGCTACTGGCTGCACCGTTCAAAACATTCACATTTTAACACATTCAAGTGCTCATTAGTTTCTCATTAACAAGCTACAACCCATTTACCACACCACATTGGCAGCCATTGGCAGCGCGTGGCACATTGAGCAAAAGGAAAATTTAATAATCTCAGCCCCTGCCAGCCCGCAAAACAAGCAGATGAGTAACGCGTTCCACGCTGCTGATTACAAAACAACCCACTTGCTGCACTACTTAGGCGGAAAACGCTGTGACGCTACGCTACAGCCGCGGATCCTCCGCTCAAATGCTCAAAGCCCTCGGCCCCCATACTAACCACTTCATTTTACTCTCGTTTGCACCCTGTGGCCAGCCCCATTCGCTTTGTTGGTGAGCAAGGGACACCGAACGACGGATTGAGACGCTTGCAAACGGAGAAAAAAAAATATTTACCTTTCTGCTAGCCTCCACACAGCTCCCACCGGTGAGGCGGCACTTACACAGATAATCTGCAATGCACACACATACAGACAGCGCACACGTACAGACAGCCTAACATGGCCGGGGATGTTGCACGCTGTTGCTGGCAGGCGAACAAGAAACCGAAATGCAATGGCCATCGCTTGAACATGCCCACAAAGTCAGGGATACCTTGGAGCTAAACATGGAACATAAAAGCTCCCGACCGTCTCCACCCTTCACCATCTTCTATCATCTCTGTTGCCGTTTCTCCTTCTAATGGCCTTCACAACGCATCCTTCATATTCATGCCTCCCTGTTTTGGTGCTGCTACTTCTGCTGCCGCTGCTTGAGTTTACTTGATTTCACCACCCACCAACACACGCGTGTACACTGCAGGGTCGCTGAAACATGTAAGCGGCATCGCAATCACAATCCACCCGCCCCTTTCCAACCCTCGAGTGTCACGCAAATGTGCTGAATGTGGTGGATGCGGCTTCAAGGATGCGCAAGGACGATGGAGGCCCGGCGGGCTCTCAGGGCGTCCCGTTATTACAGCAAATTACCGGAGAGCATAAAAAGTCATAAATTATGGCAAGTATGTTGTGTTTTGTTTAATTGCAGATCTATGTGCAATTTCCACACAAACACACTAGCACACGTACACCGCTACGCACACTAGCTGCTGGTGGCGGAAATATGGTTTCGTTAGTTCTGTCTGCATTTCCTTTTCATCCCTCTCTATGTGAGTATGTTTTGTCTTGCTCGAATATAATGCATGCATCAACTCGACCATACACCACCACCACCACCACCACCACCACCACCATCTTCCTTCACGCCTCTTCCACCTTTAATTTGTTTGCTGGTACGCTTTTGCAAGTCCCCCAACTAACTAGCACAGAGCGTAGTGCATCATAAGGCGAACGTGTGAACACACATGGAGACGCATGGTGGTGCCGATGGAGGCGCCTAGCACCCGCCCCCCAATTCTTAATGGCAATGCAATTGCGCAGCATGAAGCTGGGAAACACTCACTCATCGCCACAATGACACGTCCTGGTTCCCTTTCTTTCTCTCTTCCGTCCCCTGACTTCGTCATTAAGGCAACGGGAGCACGGAGCGGCGCTAAAACAAAAGCACCACACGCGGCACAGCGACGAACGATGCGAACAATGGAACTGTAATTTTCATCTTGTCGCCTCGGCGTCGCTGCTGCTGCTGCTGCTGCTGGAATTACAAAATCTCGAGCATCTGCCGCGGGGACGACGCGGGTTCGAAAATGATTTGCTAGTGATTTACGCCTGTTGCTAGTCCCAAAATTAACTTCCTGGTTGAGAGGCGCCGCAGTGCAGCTGTGGGCTGGGTAATTGTTTTTCCTTTTTGTGATAAAAATTTTCTCCCCAGGGATGTGAACAAAACAAGCGGAATAATAATTATTGAACAACCTAACTAAATGCTCATTTTCAACAAGTTTCAACCGAGCGAGCGAACGTCTACCAGCTCGTGCACTATTTTATGGTCAAGTCGTTAACTCATCATCACGTTACACTATCTCAACAAACGGTTGTTAGTAGCGGGCAGGTCAGACCGGGGGCCGCAACAAGCGTCCAGAGCGTTCGTTCGCTGACCCCTCACTGCTTCTTAACAGCCAATTTTCCTCCGTCCATCACTCCCCACCCTACTTCGACGGTATTGATCGTACAATTATGTTCGTCCTGGCGGTGATGTTATGGTTTACTCCATGCCATGGTGCCACGTCATGACCTTCCAGTGTCCCAGTGCCCAGTGGAGCAGTGTCGATGAAACGAAATTGTTTTTCCGCGACCCCCTTCGCCACGGTTTTCCTTCCCACCCTTCGATGCAATGAAATTTCCTTCGTAACGAGCTATAAAATTTCTCACCACACCACAAACTGGGCCACCGGGTGATACAATCTCGTGTGTCCGGTAAGAGATTGTTTTATCGAAGTGGAACGGGCGAGCCGTAAAATGGTACAGATTGTGTTCTCGGTGGGGCCCACCTTCCAAACGGCCAGCCAGGAACGAGAAGCGTCGGTGTAGATGCAAATAGTTGCATTAAGTTGGCTGCTCATTTTCATTGGTTCTTTTTTTTATTTGCTTTTTATCTATCTCTATTTGTGACGGTGACGGGTAGAATTGAGCAAATTTCTGGTACTGGGACTTGAATCAAGCATTGTAAAGACCTCTTCTAAAAAATATTTATTAAAACACCCGAACTAAACAAATAACTTTGTTTTTGCTGCTGCATAAGAGTAGAAGAAAGGACTTAATGTTAGAATATGTAACAAAATTAATACGAATTTCCGTGATCGTTTGGCGCAATCAAGTATCTAGTGTTTCAGTTCACATGGTCGCAACAGTAGATTTTCCCTTTGATATTACATTAGACCTTAATTAATAAATTAATCATTCTATTAATTCATTCTCTGCTGCTCGAAAACTGTTTACTGCAACAAAACTTCCGATTTGGTTAAAAAATGATGTTTTTTTTTATTTTTCATTTGTATAAATAATCTGCTCGTTGATAGAAAATAAAAATCTGAACCTGGAGCACGTCTAAACACTTTCAATGGTTTCCCTAAGCAAAAGCTTCAATTCCCAATCCCCGCTTATTGGTTAGAGCGAATTATTCTAACACATCGAACCCCGTGGCACCACGGCGCTACCATTCCAACATACTCATTACCCAGTTTAAAAACCCGATCCGCGGCCACAGCTATTCGTTCGATTCCTGGTGTTCCTCCTGTTCTCCCCATCAGTTATTGCTTCCATTACACCCGCTTTAATGCTCGCCCGGAAAGCGTGAACTTCAGCCCCAACCTGCCGCTGCCGGCGAAGGAACGGGCAAAACGGGGCCAAATGGTAATTTAAAGTTTGCCACCCGCCTAATAAAACTTGACTTGGATGCCCCGGAGGATGGTCTAAGTGGGGCGTAGGCATCCTTCGCACCTTGTTCCGCCGAAAGCGCCTTTGTCTGTTTTGTGTTCCGTCCGTCCGTCGTTGATAGGGGTGGGTTGGTGGCCACCGCTGCGAGGTGATATTGTTCTCTCGCGCCAACCAAAGCCATGGCCACCACGGGAATTCAGCAAATCACATACAGACACATGGACCAAATTTACATTAAACCATGCTCCTGTTCCTCCTTCTCCTCTTCTTCCTTCAGCATCAGCAGCCTTTTCCGAGTGCCTTTGCCAGCGTTGTGTCTCCGTGTCTGCTTGCCACGAGCGTCGCCCCCCCTCCACCCCGAAGAACTGTTGCCTGTTGACCAACTTCCTTCATTCCGGCCGGGTGAATATTTTTTAATTTCCGGTGCTTTGAGCTGGGGTGTTGGCTTGCTGGCACCGTGGCTGTGCGGTGCGGTCGCCAAGGCTTATCATCCGGACCATGTAAGGCACCTCCAGGCAACCTCCCCGGCAAGCCCTTTCACCCAGCTTCTCGAGAAAAAGCTACCACGCTGGGGTTCCGCTGAATCGCATCCCTACGGTCGTGTCAACCGGGAGAGAAATGGCTGCAAACTTGTGTCCAACGCCCGCCCGCACCCATCCATTGGCTCTTTTCTCCGCATCCCCATTCTGCAGTTAACAGCAATTGCAATTTCGTTGTCACACTGGCTGGCTGGCTAGCTGGCTGGTTGGCTCTTTGGTGAAGGAAAAGTTGTAGTAATGCAATCGGGATCGGGACAGAAATCAGATTCACACCCAAGCTGTCGACTTGTTTTTGCGAGGAATTTACCTGGAAGGCAATGTTTGGGCCACGGCATGGCCACGCGGTGCATTAACCAAGTTAACTAACAAAGCGCATCGTTCTGGGCTGGATTTTTTTTGGAAGGCAAGGAAATTTCATTTACCACCCTACTAGCACTTCTAGCTGGCTTCCTGAATTCGGAGTCCAGAAACCCCATTCCGCTAGTGACCGTGTTTAGCGAGGCAATAGTTTGACTTCTGCCAAACCCCCCCAAAACTCCCATTTCTCGGGAGTTGACAGGGAGGAATACTTTTTTGGAAAAGTGGCCGCACCACCTTCGGCCCTTCCCTTATTTTCACCAAAAGAATCGGGAGCTAGAAGCGGTCCTGGATCGCGTACATGGAATCGAAACCGAACAGAAGAAACAAAAATAAAACGTACCATAATGGAGACTCTCCCGTTTGGTCGAACCACAGTGCTGGCCACCGGGAACACGCCAGGGAACCAGACGACGAACAATGCGCGCCATTTGCGTGTGTGGGTGGCGCAAGGGTGGGTGGTGTAAAGTGCAGGAAACTTTACCAACCGAAAGAACGAACAGAATAGAAAGAGCGCACGAGAGAGAGAGAGAGAGAGAAAGCGCACAGAGGCAAAGAGACGTGTGAAACAAGGGAAAGCCATATTTATGGTGAACCGTTCCACTCCGAGGCCACTCCAGGGATCGGTCATGAAGATAAGCAAGATTTATGAGGTTATTTTGAATTTTTAATTTCATTCTAACTCCGATTCGCCCGATTTCGAGCACCACGCGGACCATACTGTCTGAGTGTGTGCCTGTGTCGGTGTGTGTTTTGCATGGGGATTTGGGGGCGATTGCCCGGGGAAGGACGGGTTTCGTACCAGTGGCTCAGTTCCGGGAGTTGGCCATGTTTTCAGCCCTCCCCAGCTCAACGTCCACCTTTAACGTCCGATCCCTCGATGGTGGGTGCGCGTGTGTGAGGAAAGTGAACTTCCTACAGGTCCATCGTCCTACGGCCGTCCTGAATCGGTGGAAAGGTGAGAGTTTCGATCCGAAAACAGCGGCACCTTCGCGCACAACTGAAGCGCCGAAGATATGAACCTCACTCTCCATCGTTCGACCATCGTCCTAAGGTAGTGTAGGTGTCTGGCGTGTTTTCGCGCTTGATTGGGACTTGATTCATGGAGTTTATGAATTTAATCGCTTCGACCAACTGCGTGGCGAAAGGTGGCGACTTACTGGCGGCGGTTGCCTCCTCTTTTGCGAACGCGTCCAATGTTGCCGCCGATGGACTGCTGATTGTTTTGAAGTAAGGCCGCGGTGCTTTAGGAATGGCCCATTTCGGCTTTCCATTCCGTGCACAACTGTGTTTGTGTCTATGAGGGAATGCAAACTAACGGGCGTGACTTTTAATCGAATTTGCTACAGAGAGCGGCCAGCGATGTGTTCAGTTCGGTCGTGTTTCATGCGCTGGTTTGAATTTTCAACCAACCAACATAATTTCCGGTTTTTAGTAGATAGCAGCGTGTGCGAGCCATGCACTGGCGACAACCGTATGTGGTAGTAGCATGCAGTTGCTCGCTGAAGACCCTTTAACATGCCGATGGTGGAAAAGGTGGCTTAAAGCTAAAATTCATGGCAGATCGCGACATGGCAAGGGTTGTTTTGTGAGACAGATGGCCGTAAATTGGTTTTGAAACCAGTACAATCATGTTTTACATAATTCAACATAATCAAATAAATCAATTAGTTTTTACATAATCAAATTATAAATCCGCACTATTCACCATGCAAAGTAAACGGGCTCACGGGTTGTTGGCACATTTTATAGTGGTTCTGTTCGACTAATTCTCTTTCTATTCTCAATTATTTCTCCATCTTTTTTACATTAAAAATAGAAGTGGGTACCATAAAATGTTTCGATTTTTAAGCGAGCATTGGTTCTGGTTTAAGCTGACGGCGAACATAGCTTAATTAAGCAAATAAAAACGCAAACAAAATCAAATGGACGATTGTCTCAAAAATGCAAAAGAGTAACAGCAACGTGTTGCACTTATTCAAATGCTGTGATTACTTGTTACATGCTTTTACCTTTTTGCTAACCAATGATGTGATCATAAAACCTGATTATTTGTTCGATGCATTGATTATTTGTTCGATTGCGTTCGTTATCGATCAAATAATACCCGAAAATAAGATGACGTGTGTAACCAACAGGAATCTCGTTGAATGTTATAAAAAAACCCTAACCTTGATGTCAATGCCATCAATACAGCTTCTCCACAATCAGGCTTACCTATCTTCGAATACGAATTCAAAAGAAGAAAAAAAGCCCCAACACAAAAAAAGTGTAGCTACATACAAGCTTTTCACGATTTTCCCCCGAAAATCGGAAGCTCCAAAGACACATGACAGGTGAATATCAATTCCGGGTAATTTGAATATCCAACTGACTTTGACATTTCACTCCCGGTCTGCATCGGTCCCCGCAATACCATTCCTCGTTCCGGTCTGGTTGTGAAACCGCCCCAAAGAATTTATGTTCCCTCCTTTTCCGTCGACGCCTTTAATTCCACGAATCGTTCATTTGCCATTTTCGCCGTAAACCACCCCCACCGGAAAATCGAACCCCCTTCCGGTCCAGGTACTGAACCTGTCGATACCGAACGACGGTGGGTGACGACGTTAGCAATATTGTCGAGCCATTGCCGAGTCGAACGTCAACGCTCTCCGGTGGCGGTGGTTGCAGTTCTTCACATTCGCACCCCTACCGTGAGCTCTAGGGCCAGGGCGGTGGCTTAGACTGGTAGCTAAGCAACCGACAGAGCAACTGCCACCGAAGGTTACTGCGCCACGAGAACCACAGGTAAGGGCACACCCAGCAACCACGGGACAGAAAACGACGATTCCGGACGAGCACAATATGAGAAATTCCCCCGTCGCATATCCATCTAGCGGTTGGAGGGGTTGGAGGGCAGGGAGTCAGAGACAGGAAGATCATGCTTTATTCGTCGATTCAGCAAAATGCCGCCGACACACAACCGACAATCTGGAACCCGCAGAATACAGAGAGAGAGAGAGAGAGAGAGAGAGAGAGAGAGAGAGAGAGAAAGTTCAGCGCTAAAGAAGAAGAGAAGAGCCAGATCAGCGAAGGCCAAACAGACCAACCAACAGCCAGCCAAATCAAAAACTCTCCTTTCCAACTGGTGCTGCTTTCCCGTGTGTGCTGATGTGTGTCTTGGTGTGCGAAGGGTTGGGGTGGTTCAAAAGGTTCCTGAATCAAATCGAAACGTACCCCCGAAAATGCCGCCATCGAATGCGGAAAACTTCTCCCGAGCAATCCGCGGCCACCAAAGGAGAAAGAAGCAGAGGCAGAAGTAGAAGAAGAAGAAATAAAAGAATAAGCGAAGTAAAGTGCGCGGCCCTGCACACAAAAACATGGTGGTTACGGTTTCGGCGTGCAGAGAGCGGGTCATAAAGAATGTCACAAATCTTTCCCGAATCTATTCTCGAAGCCACCAGGCAGCCAGCCACTCCCTCCCTCTTTATCTTCTTCTTTTTCTTTTTCGGTGCCCTTTTGCCCTTCCCGGCGTTCTGTTCCGAAACTTTTGATGCTGTTTTTTTCCCCCATCATCAAAGGCGAGGCACAGAATCGTCGTTCTCGCGTCATGGCACCGCTATTCGGTGCGGTGCGGTGCGGTGCGATGAGCACTAGTTAGAGGCAAAACTGAAAACGATTGCAATAAAATATAAATTAACCGCCCCACCGCATCGGAGGGGAAGGAGGGGGGCTGTGCGGGTTCGGGTGGGCCCCTCGGAGATCGCACACATTTATCGCGGATGCAAGCAAACTTTCTGGTGCAAAGTGTGAGCGGGGACGGTGCCTGATGATGCTGCTGCCTAGGCTGCTGCTGGTGTTGGTGGTATTGGAAAGGCGATAAATTCTAAGGCGATGATAAGGCCCTGAAGCGGTCGCACCTTCTGCCGGCATCCAATCCGATCGGGTGGAGAAAGTTAAATTCGTTAGCGCACAGTGATCGCTGTGTGGATTTTGCGGTGGACTGATGATTTGGCTGTTTATGAGCGAATGAAAAAGTGGGAGAAGGTAGCAAGGAGGGAAGGACCATTCTTGTCACTCTGTATGGCCACAGTGCTATTGAGTGAGAGAGAGAGAATATTAGAATGCACTTCGATGTCGATGAAGGATAAAATTCGTTAGCAAACGATCGACGAACGGTGATATCTTATTGTTTCTTTTAGTGGTAAGATGACATCGGGTGCTTCGGGATTTTATCTTTTAGTTTGCAATTTGACGATGAGTTCCATGACGAAGGACACACAGTCTGTATTGACAATGTTAACAAGAAGCGCTGATTTAAGATGGCAACAGATTGTGAGGGTAAATACTCATTAAGTCTTTGCCAGATACATTTACTGTGCCCAAACGATAGGCAACAAGTAGGTAGGATAGGATAGGTAGGTCATGGTTAGTTGTAGGTATGAATTTTGAATGGAAAAGTTTGCGTTGATAATTTGTAAACAAATAATTTATTTATATCAGTCACGATAACGAGTAAGACACACATTTACACTTCTAACCATACCACAGTAATTGACAAAAATCGAAAAGACGTTTAGATGAATTCTCCGTAACAATTATACAGGTATGAATTGTAATTTATCTTCATTAATCTATGCAATCTTACCTGCGCATCAGGGGAGTATAACGTTATGCCAAGTTATGCCAAAACATAATGCTTTCCATTGGTATACTTTTTAATTTTGCGAGGGATATTGTCAATGATGGATGAATCAATACTTATCAGCAGTTCCCTACAAGCATGTTCTGCATGTTCGACCAACTACTGCAAAGCTTACAAAAAGAGTTTGTCGATTTGAAATTGAAAATTGGGATTGATCATTTTCATCTTCCACCGATATTGCTAAGCTACAGGAAAATTGTAAATTGCAAAATTGAAAACGGAAACCAATTCCAAAGAACGATTAGATATGCCCCGTGGTCAGATTAAGTTCACTTCAAAAATGCAATAAATCCAGGTACTTTAATCTTGAAAAAAGAGGGGTGATCAATGCAATCATACTAGTTGGTGATCCACAAACTCTTCCCAATCATCCCAATCCCAACATTCACATTGACCCCTGGAGGATGCAATGACAATTTCATAATCCTATTCAACCGCACGGTAGCAGCTCACCGTAAAAACCGTATTAAAAGCGTCCAAATTCTTAAGCCAAATTGAACCCAAAACCTTCACCAATCCAGTCGAGTTCAAACCCTTCCTCTGCCGCAATTATGAAATAGACCGGCACCACCGGCCAGAGTTTGAAGTGGATGTCAATTTTTAAACAGCACACAAGCACTCAAATAACCATTACAGGGTTTCCCCGTTTGCTTCTCACCTCTCCCACAGCTCCGAAGACTCTCCGCGACACTAGTTGACCATCCTTACTTCCTTCCTTCCGATGGTTGGAACGTCTATTCCTTTACAAACAACTTCATTCCGATGAAGAGAATGATGATGATGATGATGATGATGATGACGCTTCCTCGATCAAACCAGAAGCGGGCATTCGGAATAGAAATTGGGAGGAAAAACGCAAATCCAACCCACAGCGGGAGAACAACGCGAGGGCAAACAATGCGATCCAGCGGACAAATAGAAGAACGAACTAGAGCAAAATCTCCTGGACTCACTCTCCACGGTTCATCAGCGTTTATCTGCTCATTACAAATTAATTTCTTCGCAACCCGCACCACTAACCCGCACGCGCTCACCATCATGACCGATTGTCGGGCTGTCGGTAGCCGTTGTCGCGCGCGTTGTGCTCATTGATTTCAAGCTCTTTCCCTAGGCAAACACAATCATCATCTAAATCTGGTCGGAGGAACGCGCGCACGGAAAGCAACCGTGGACCTCGTGGACCGGGATCCCTGGGTAAGGTCCTCGGTTCGGCGCACGCTCCCACGAGAACCTCGAGCGAGAGAGAGCTACCAGCACTACCAGCAGCAATTACCAATCATTAATATCAATTGAAAATAAATTGTAACATTTGTTGATTTATTTGGCAGCCGGGAACGGGGGAAGGGCATGTGGCATCTGGGGGTGGTGATGGTGACCAGGGACGTAGATTTGGGGCCCTATCAGAGCCGTCTGCAACCCCAGGAGCACCGGTGCGGTCGTAAGGACAGCACAGCAAGGAAGGGATGAGGGATGGTTCGATGGGCGCCATCCAGCAACTCCACCCACCCACCACCACCTACCAGCATCCATTTGATCGAGCATTCGATGGGGATGATAAAAATGATGATGTTACCGTCGTTTCGCCAATTTGCTGCCGTCGTTATGTCGTGGCCGGGCTCCGAGAACGAGGCCGAAACGACTGCGACTGGCGCACCCCGGCGTGGGGTGGTGATGCCATTTCATCCCCCCCCCCCCCCCCCCATCGCCCAACCATTCCATTGCTCGTTCCCGCGTAGCGATTGCGAAACGTTGGTTTGGTTTGGTGCAGACAATCTGTGATCCTGTGCTGGGTACGGACGCAATCCGCCAGCCGTTTCTTCTTCATCTTCCACGTCGTGGCCCAAACGGAATGGGGTGCTATACCGCGGTGAAGCTTGGGGTGTGATGGAACCATCCACAAAACCCAAAGCTCCATCATTCGAAGCCACGCAGTGGGGCGCGTGGATTCCGTGGATTTTAATCCCACGCCATCTTTACCTTCTCCGCAACGGACCGAAGAGTGGATCAGCGTATGGTTGCGATGCGATGCTCTTCGAGCCGACCAACCAACCCCCACCGGTCGCCTGCTGGTGCTGGTGGTGGTGGTGGTGGTGGGAGGAGGAAATCAAAAATTGAAATGACAACGTTCCATCTTCAGTGCGATCTCTTCGGGCGGTGCGGTGCGATTCTTTGCATGATCTCTGGTGGAATTATTTATCAATATTCCTGATCGATCAACGTATGTTTACCGATGCTAAAGACGATTACCGGGGCTAAGTGTATCGATTTCCGGTCCGAATCGGGAACAATCTCAAGGAGCATCCATCTGGCAGGCAACGCTGAGGGATGCGTGCAGTGTTCGAGCAACGTTTATAACCTTCAATCGCCTTGGTATGGAAGAAACAGACGAATCACATCATTTACATCCAACAAACAATACATTCAGTTGAGATTTGATGGATAAATGTAAAAAAACAGCAACAAATACTTATACATGATAAGTAAAGTAATCAGAAGCAATCAGAAATTACACAAAATTTAAGTTAAATGGATTGATTCTTCAAGCTGTAGTTGAAGTTGCAGCGTTGAGCAATAAATAAATTAAAGACTCTTCTGAAATGAGATTAAAAACGATTCCATGCCCTTGAAAGCATCGATTTAGCTTTGTAAAAATGAAGATCGCATTCTAACACGCCTTAGATGCTGGAAGTCACAATCAGAACATTTTCAATGGCACTTCATTTTGTTCATTTAGGTAATAAAAAAAAACCCATAAATACACTCTCAGGCCTTATCCATCTGCATGAGACAAACCATGAACGAACTCACCAGTTGCAGCAAACTAAAAATCAATATCCTACCGTTGCATATGTTTGTTTCATCGCATCGCTCGAGCATCGCACGCTCGTAGGACGTTACTGCTGCTCCTGGAAAAAAGCTCTGACCATTTAGAAGTTCTTTTTCACCGTCGCGCTATTTGGCCACTGGAACACCGTCAGCAGCCGACACCTAGTAGCAGCTGGTCTCGCTAGCGCCCGCTGGTGAAGATGCACGCGCTGTGTGTGTTCGTGTTTGGCCGAATTTATGCTTTTGCCAGAAATACGGTCCGCGTTCTGTTGTGAGCATATGGATTCGTCACGGTCGCTGGTGTTGAATGAGCTTTGCGATTTCTTCTCCTGCATTTCGAACCCTCGTCCTCTCGTCGTTCTTCTTTAGATTCGTTTTGTTTTGGTTCAGTGTGTTTTCTGCCTCTCGACTACTTGGTGCCTTGCAGTAAACACTGGAGAGTCTGAGCAACAGCAGCAGCAGGACAATAGCAAAGGCCCTTCCCAAACCAAAGGTACCTTGGAACGGTAATCGAACAAAGTGAGCACCAATCAACGGAATGTGACTAAGCTGCTCACACGGGCAACCAGTTGAACACACCCCCGCCGTGCCCAGATGATGATGATGATGAGTAGGAGGGGGAGAAGGAGAAGGAAGAGAATGATGGACGATGATGCAAACGCCACACGCTGTTTTTGTTTTTATTTTTCGTCCTAGGTTTTTCGGCGATTTTTTCCCCGGCCATTTTGGCGGTGACGCATCCTTCGCATCCATGCGCACGAAATGGGTTTGCCAAGCATAAAAACCTATTCATCGCACTTTTGGCTCGTTTAACACCCTGCGTGCAGTCTCGGGCTAACCGAGTTCTCTCGAGCGTGACCGTGCTCCGCGCCAGGGCACCCCAAACAGGACGCATTTCCAGCAAACTCATCAATTTTCCATCGATTTCCCTTCTCGGTTTGTGGCCCTTTTTCCTGGATTTTTTGTTTTTCTTTTTTTTTGTTGTTGGCGGCCGTCAGCCTGATACATTGCATGGAATATTGATTTCCACCGAAGAGCAATTGAATGTTCGCGGGCGAGCAAAATGTGCTGTGACCTCAATTTCGAGCAGGAATTTCATTCCGGCTCGGGAAATTTACAAATCGATTTTTGAAGTGTGAAAAACCCGGCTAAAGGATGCGACTCCTCCTCTCGCCCCCCGGGCCTGCAGCATTCGTAACATTCATTTCTTTGCTGAGAGTTTTATGAAAGAAGGGGAAAGAATAGGCGCAATGAAATTGAATTTTTGAGGAGCTGTCGCAAAAAATAGTTCCAGAATTAAAGAAATTTAATTTCACTCACGGTATTAATCGAACAGCAGGCTGATGTACGAAGGGACAGGGGAGGGCGTTAAAGATTAAAGAGTAATCCCTGCTTAGGCCCTACTCCCATCTCGGTGACACAGAAACGATCTTTAACGCGAAAGCAATCACTCCAATCGTTGCCACTTCCGGGTGCTTCTCAAGCACCATTCAACATCAGAGCATAGGACATCAATCAAGTGAAATCAATCATTTTCAAGTGGAAAGGGGCCTAGCACGCACGCACGCACCAAGTATCAATCAAACTGCATCTCGATTGTTGTGTAAATTTACAAAGATGAAGCACTAGACCAACAAAACAAACTCCCATGGCAGCATGTTCAGTGTTACGGAGCGTATCTGTGCTTGTGCGCCTCACTGACCGTGCCACAGAAAAGCCATCATCATCCGGTAATTATTCTCTTCCGATCCGATCCAGAGAATCCAGGATTTCTGGGTCATCCTGGTCTGGATGTTATGATTACTTATCGAACTACTTCGTCAATAACACGGCCAAGGCCTGGTCTGTCGGTTTGGTGAAAAATGTCACGAAAGGCAAACACTCAAACCAAGCTCCAAAAACCCCATTGGGTGCTCGGTGGCCGGGTTAGGGGATCCCCGGGGTGGAAAACATGGAATTGCGTGTGGCAGGAGATGATCGATTAGCTGCCGAGTTGGGATGAAGCTTCTGGAACTGGAAGCATGAGCTGTGAGCACTTTAATCGGTCTGTTGATTGGAGCTCGATTATTATTGGTCCCGAAGGGGCCAACTCACGCACACAGATACACGCACCGACACACTAACGCACGATCAGGAGAGGAGCGATGCGATGAGCTGAGTCTATCGACAACCAACTAGCCTCAGCCGGCAACGGCTCGACCGTGCCATGGCGGATCATTTTAATGCGAGCAGAGTTTCATCAGATAATTGAATTATTTGTGAAATATTTCCCCACGGGAAAAGCATTTTCCCAAACGAACATTAGCCACATTTGCGACGATAAAGTCGTTAACTGATACTGCCAGACGTGCCGGAGCGTGGGCTTGCGTTCATTAAAAGAAGAAAAAAAAGCCATCCCATGTTCGGTTGAGCATGGAATGGGGCTGTTCAGTGTCATGTTAGTAAGAGAAAAGGTTGATCTACATTATAATATGTCATAACAGCAACATTAGATATGATTGATCGATTGGAGAAGTATTTTGTTTACCTTTTTTGATCTTTTTTGTTCAAAATCGTTTCTCGACTTCCTTTTAAATGAAACAAAAAAGGAACTTACAGTAAAAACAGGACGTTACACGCAACAGAACTATAAATTATTCGCCATTTCAGAAGCTCATCACAAGAACATGGCTCGAAGGCACTCAACCATCGGAACAATGTACCATGTCAAATGTCAGCCAAGACGAAATCTGTTCGCAAAATAACAACTTCTCAGATAGTTTTACCACAACAACCCGTCACCGAAACTTTCGCGACACAAAAATATGCATTTCAAATCGACAAACAAACTCTGGCAACCATTTTTCCCAACGCGCACGAACAACAGACGGAAGCCGAGAGCGCATAGATGCGTTGCATTGGCCAACTTCCGTTGCATTAAAATATGTCTCCGTTGGCGACCGGTGACATTTGCTTTGTGGCCGGCGGCGGCGACACGCGGAAAAATCGAAACTCGCCCCCAAACCATGACGGATGTTGTTTCGCGCGTCATAGTATCTCACCTGGGCAGCGCCACCGTTTGCCGTCGCCATCGGCATGGGCACCTGCACACTTCCGATGGAATGTAAACATCGAACGTGCTTCACATGGACGCTGGTGGGGATGTTAATAAAGGCGAAAGGCGTTCCAAGAAAATGTTCCGATTGTTCGCATGTTGGCATGTGTGGAGGAGGCCTCTGTGGACGAAGCCTTCAACGACAAGCCTTTGCCACTGTGCAAGGGCGGAAGGAAATCAGTAAAAATTACTGCCTTCTCTTCTCCTTCTTCTTCGATTGAATTCAATATGCCGCTGGGCCACTGGTAGAATCGTTGCAATGCCGATGCCAACAGGCGCTCAGGAGCAGGCCGAGGAGTGCGAGCCGGAGCCGGAGTATTGCGAGCATTGCATGGCTACATGCCACAACATTACAACGCGCGCACAATGCACGCAATCAAGGGCGGAACCGGGCGGAAGTGAAATCAGTTGGTGCGGAAAAGTCTTTGCTTCATTTCCGTCGCCATTCCAACGATGGCGCTGCTCTTCCGCTTCACTTCTGCACTCTGCTCCTCGCCACTCCGCGCCACGGACTCCGTGTGCCAAGTTGTCAGTTCTGCCTCCGCGAGAGAGTCAATGCGATAAGACCAAGAAATGGATATGATGCGACTTGCCTGCGGTACCAACGTTTCGCAATAGCTGGCACGATACTTGGCACAGCTCGACACTGACTGTTCGACGGACGGGGCATAGTGGCATGCTCGTCCTTGTCTAGACTGACAATCAAACACATCCTTTATGATAGCAAACCGGAATCGAACTTTTAGTGATTTGCTGCGATACGATGTATTTGGGCGACCGTTACGGAGATATTCATTCGATAGTTTATTGATTGTTTGCTCTCGGTAGTTTCTCATGCAATGGCACGCAACCGCTGGCCACTAAGCCAGTACGTGCGCGCAATGCATAATGGTGCGGAAACGGAAATCATGGAATTCCCTAACCAAGAGACTGTTCAAGGTGGTTGTTTTAGTGAGAAGTTTAAGGACATTTAAACTCATTTATTTCTATGAATATGTATTTATACTTACTACAAAATGAAGTTCGAACACGATAGTATTATTGTACAACAGATAACGTCGTCTGTTAAGCGTGTAATCAATGTAAAGCACCGCGCAAATGGTAATTAACTCATCAGATTTATTCCTCCTCCAGTAAAAAAGTGACATTTCGCACCACGACATGTATGGTCATTCGATGCCACGGGGAATTAGTGACGAGATTAAAGATCAACCACCATCGCCATCCGACAACTTATCGTCAATCAGCAATTGACATAATCCAGTCGATATCGCCGGGAAATACCGCTAATCAGCATTCGATAGCGAATGCAGACACAGCTACAAACATACATGACCGTTACACGAAGCGAGCAAATCCTTTTTGAATGGAAATTAATTCGCTACAATCGCTGGTTGGAGGGAAAGGTGTCCAGTAAATTGCGCAGAGTTTAATTGGATGGTTTATGGGGTGGAGAGGCGAATGATTCCGGACGACATTACTGCAAATGGTGGATCAACTGACATACTGCCATGGATTGGGCATCGTTTGAGGAAGGCAATTGAATTTCAGCTGTTGAAATTGCCGCAGTTGAATACATTTCAGGGAATTACAAGGATTCAATTCGAATTTTAATTTTGCCTTTTTCTCTAAAACTAACAAGGATTAGAGATATGATCGAATGATAGACAATATCATGAAGCTTTTTCGCGACGATAGATATCATACATAAGGCGGCGGTAGAATATTGCGCACGTAAGGCATCAATGTAGTATAGAGAGTTTCAGTTATTCTATCATTTCATAGTATTCTTTTTTTAGTTCAGTCTTAAATATGGTTGAAAAGAGTTGAGCTACGTAACAGCATGAGTTTCATCGTCAGTGGCTTTTGATATGAAACAAAAGATGTTGCCGACATTTTCTAAACAATCAACTGCAATCGATAGCCACAAAATCTACATAAAACTAGCTTACCATTTGATAATACACGACGAAAGATTAATCATTGATTGCTGCAAAAAAATATCCTTTAGAATTCATATCAACACTCAGCATGGAGTTACATTATGGAAATGTGAATTCTAGAAGGATAACTCTACTTCAGTCATCCAGCGGCGTTACTGTGAGGCCGCCGTACCAAAGGCCGAATGGAAATGTACAATACTTGGCTTTCGAAAAAGCTTTTCAATCAAGAGTCAATGTCACTTTGTTTACTCTCGATATCGATTGCTAACCTCAACACACCAGACCATTACATGTTTACATCCGCAAGCGATTACTTACTGTACCAATGACAAGCACCACTTAGTAAACGTCATGCATAACCTCGTACGAGATAGTAACAATAGCCAGTGCAACTGCCCAGTGCACTAAAACCAAAGGGAAAATAGCACTCTGACCTCGAGAAATTCTTCTCCTGTGAGGTTACTGGGACCTTCGGCGATTCGCTTTATCGCTGACACCGAAGCTCGAGGTGATTAATTGTAAAGCTGCCCCCAATGCTTTCGACTCCAGGCACAGCAAAAATGGGAATTTTCCCCTCCCGTAATGCACTTTTCCAAAGCCCAAGCCCAGCGGTACCCATGAAAGCCGTGGATGACGTAGATTTTGGGATCCCTTTTCTCTATCCCTCGCCGGATGTCCATTCCTGGGCCAGCCACCTAATTAAACCTTCCCTTCACTGGTAGTCCCCCGTCAGGTCGTTTGACTTTTGGATTCGGGATTCCTCGTCGCGCGAACTGACTGCGGCCGCTG
>NC_064877.1:67343146-67355646 GCF_943734665.1 Anopheles aquasalis | reverse complement strand
ATTTGATGGAATTAAAAGCATTCAAATATTAATAGCATATCATCCTAATGTGCAGAGTAGAAAACGCTGAAGAATCGTTTTCTTCTTAATTTTCTTCGCTCTATTTGATGGTAACAGTGGAGTTGCTTCTATCGCCCAAATGCGAACCAGCCTAACATACAGCCGTAACAAAATGCGTTGAGCCATGGAGTTGCTTAGTATATTCCGGAACTCATTCTGGCCATATCATTGTAACCTCCCTTGGAATTGTAGCTCAATTGTATCATCAAATCAAACCATTTCTTACTACTTTTATCAACCAACTTCACTTCCCAAAAATCTGTACTCATATCATGCTAGAACTAAAAAGAAAAATCGAACGACCAACGTCTCGTCCCGCATTAATCGTGTTAGTTAAATGAAGGAAAATACAATTTCATCATTTATCTTACGCCTCCCACTCATGAACATTCATTTCCGCACGACGAAACGGCCTCCATCCTCCTTTCAACTGAACGCAACGCAACGCGCGTCGTCCATTTCAGGGGCAAATCTTACGAACACCGTGTGTCACTCACATGGACCATGCCAAGCCCAGCCCAGGGCAGTCCAAGCCAGGCGTAGAAATGAAATAAATTCCTCAACGCTGACCAGCTACGTTAGCGCTTCAAACGACCCTGGCAAAGACGTGCCTCGCCAGCAAAGACGGCCACCCGGCACGTGAATGTAGCTTTCTGGCTGTTTTGTCATTTTCACCCCATTCCCGGATGCCTCTCTCTCTCTCTCTCTCTTTACCCCGGCACCACCAGCAGCAGCAGCATCAGGAACAGGAGGAGCATTAATAGGCACCGGCATCGCACCGCACCGAACATGACAGCTGCTGAAAGGATATTATATTTCATTATGTCAACAAATAGACAAACCACGCTGGCTGCACTCCGACCGGGAGGCCGTAGCCCGGTGCTCACTAGCTCACTCGTTCTCTCCTCTACAAGTGCCACTTGTAATCGACATGCCCACGGTATTACGCCACTGTATGTCTGTGTGCAAAGACGAAGCATCTTTGCCAAGGAGTTCCACCTCCGGACAAAAGGCTCATGTCGGAGGTACCGTGTGTGCGTGCACGTGTGTGAAGCTCAGCTCCAGAAAAGGAAGAAAGCGACGCGAGTGAAACGCACAGAGAAACAAATGTGTATGTGGATAGAAATGGTGCCGGGAGGGGCTGATGGGTTTGCAATTTCTTTCACCGGACGAATGTCCTCCTCCTTCACTGCCGGCCTGCCTGCCTGCCTGTGCAAAGGTAACATTCACCGTGCCTCAGCTTCGGCTCAGCATCGAAAGGAGCAACGAGCAACCTGATGGAGAGTCCTCGCGAGTCGTTGCGAGTCCTTCGAGCTGCCACGCCACGGCACGCCACTCCGGCGTCAGCACAGACAATTCGGCAAACGAAGCGCGCAGCGCGTCGTCCTCGATGACATGATGGCGCGCAGTGACAGGGCAGGACGTGGCCACGTGGGAAGCCAGCCATCCCGGCCCATACCTACCTACCTGCCTGTCTGCCTGCCTGCCTGATAGCATAATTTATGTGTCTTTATGTGTCGACTATAAAACGTACACCAATGGGCATGGCATAAAAAGAGGGCACGCCCGTGTGGTTGGGCCTCTGGAGAGGCTCCGGAAAGATGCCTTTGGATTACACCACTAGGACGCCGGTAGGAGCGGCAGCGGACATTGAGGTAGCGGTTGCAGCAAGTGGCAAACAGAAACTGCGTCGGAGCGTGACGGTCCACGGCCTTTGTGACTTCCAGCCCGCTGTCCCCCGGCCCCCGGACGTCGCTACAATAAAGCGAAGATGAACAACTGACAGCCACGTAACAATGGATGTGCCTCCATTTCCTGCCTCTTCTTCTTCTCCATGGCTGGCTGGCAGGCGCAGTCCCTTAGGGACTCCGGTGGCCCTCAACGGTGTGGTCTCATTGAAGAAGATTTGATCTCCTAAAGGGGTGCTGGGCAGGAACGCTGGGAGGGGGCAGGTGACTGAACCTGACAGCTCCCACCCTCCTTCCTCATCACCGTTTGGCCATCAGATGGATGCGTACGGTTGCGCGCACTGTATCAGAGCTCAGGCCGCTCCTGTCAGAAGTCGGATTCAATCAAGTCATCTGGAGAGAAAGAGAGAGAACTGAAGAAATTTGTTAGCCCAGCTTGTCATTGCCCAATCTCGATTGCTTCGATTTCACCTTCCTTTGCTCCCTCTCTTCTCTCTTCTCTCTTCTTTCTTTCTCTCTCTCTCTCTCTCTCTCCACGAAGAAAGGGAAGAGACGACGAAAGGAGGTGGCCATTAGAAACGAGGCATCAGAGGGAAGGATTTTAGGATGGAAATCCAAAGAGATCCATAGTGAGCTGTCAACCCGCTGTCGTTGGCAATGAGGGCCGCTTTGCACCCTGCCCTTAGCCACCAGACCTGAGAGACTGAAAGAGAGAGAGAGAGAGGACTAACTGACATCCGAGTAGGCGCTCGCCATCATAGTCGTCCATTCACATCGTGGTAGCCCAGGGAACTGATCCAACCGATGGATCTGGCCAAAAGCCGCACACGATCCAAAGGCCGTGGGCGCATCAGGACACCCGGACCGGATCTTCTCGGGTCCCCGGGATCAAGGTGTCCACCGTAGTCGATAGCAAAGTGCAGGACATCAAGGTAAATTGATTTAATGTCAGAAATAAATCAAATCCATCTCGGTACGGGCGGCAACACAGCTCGATTGAGCCAGTTTTGGGGGGTGGGCAGTCCTGCTGGGTCCGGAACCGGGCTGTACACGTCGGAACGTAAGAAATGATTTGTTTTTTCCCTTCTCGCCCCCATCGATTGGTGTGGGGCGGGGTGTTTGTCGTGTACCGTCGTGTAATCGGACTCACGCAGACGCCCATGAGGAGACGGAACTGGTGCTACAAGATGTAACGTCCGGTCCAGTTGATGGATGGGAATGGGCTCCAACGAGTAATGGGCGCACACCATGGGCACAGTGTGTGGGAACATCTTAATTTGTGTTTCGGCACAATGCTTATCAGCTGCACAGCTCCTGTGTGACCGGCGCTGCTGGCTCTCGAGTAGAGTTGTTAGTAAGGGATTAGATTAACTATAGTACGGCCGCCCGGAATTCTAGTGCTGGGGTGTACTCGTGTAAATGATAAACGAATGTTATCTATTCACTGCGCTGGCGGGAATTGTCTTTATCCTGGAGGAGAATAATTAAGAAGAAAAGTACCGGCATTATTAGATGTTTAATGAAATGAAAGGCTTTTGCCTTTTAATTTACTTATGCCCGAATACATAATCTACATCAATTAACATACATAGGAAGGAGTCGGGTTCTCATGATTCAAATTAGTCTATCATGCCCCGATGGTAACTTGGACGTTTGTTAGTTCTGAATTAATTAATAACCACCTACAGTATTATCTACCAGTATGATCGAGGAAACTTTCGCAGCCCGTATCTGTAATTTTACTGATAGTAACATTGCTATCTCGTGGTTTGCAACATTTCCATTGACAAATTTGACATTGAGCATTGCATTTCCATTGACAAATATATTCTTAAAGCTGCTGGCAGCTTCTTGTTGCTGCCTGTGTATAGGTATGCTAGGTTTGGTCATTAATTGTATGTTCTATGTAATTTTATTCTATGAATATGTTGGAATTGAAGATTGCTGATATATCTGCAATGACAGTACTGTTCAAAAAAATTTATCAAGAAACAACAACAAACATAAAATACTATAACAAACCCCTAAAAATATGCAATTGCACCGGTTACCTGGCGCCTCCATGATCGGATTTTCAGCAACGGAGCTACATTTCGTATTCCCAACGCAGCGATCAGTTTTGGAATAGCTTTTTCCTCTCTGGCACCGGTTTGGTTTTTTGAGAAAAAAAAACCAATATAATAAATCCATACTGTTCCAGATTATGTAGTGAAAAAGCCAGCAGAATTGTTAATATTTTAAACTGCGCCACGATGACAAGCTGTTGCTTTCTTCTGACGCCCGCCTGCTAATATGAGTTTGAGACACCTGCCCTAATCAGTTGCCTCCTTGTACTTTTGTATTCAGTAACATATAACAGAATCACAAATATATAGAACACGGGAGATATTTGTATCAGAACACTTGTTTCTATTGCTTAAAGATACTGTAGAAAAATTAGTCTAAAACAATAACAATAATTTGTACGCCATCAAAACGATGATGATCCAAAATATATTCGCGATACTCAGCAATAAATCTGAAGCCCACTCTTTCGAACATGATTTTCACCTAAAGGTTGAACATTAAACTGACAAAAGAAGAGTTCATCAAACTTCTCAACGTGTCACGTCATCAAAACTCAAATCTCTCAACAACATACTTCCCATCCAGTACTTAGCCCTTTGCCTCATAAAACGACCTTCGAATGAGCAGCAACGACAGATCCAAAGCCACCATCCTCGGCGAAAAAGATGATGTGTCGATGAGGGCGTTGATGGATCAAATGGCGCTCAGCCTCAGTCCACCCGCTGACTACTAGCTGCCGTTAGTTGTCGGCAGGATTCCCGGAAGCAGCACGCGTGTAGCGGCTAATTGTTCGCCGAAAACCAAACCAAACCGAAAACCGTCAAAGTCCCGTACGGTCATGGTTGTGGCCGCATGTGTGACAATACGGTGTTTCCCTACACATCCGGCCTAGCTAGCCCCATGGGAGGTCGGTTATCATGCTGGTTAATGTGCTTTGATTTAGGAACTTGATTACGTCTCGTCTCGTACCGGCTCCGTGCGGTTCACGGCTGTATGGGTGGAGCATTTCAAAATCATAATCAACCTCCATCTCGGCCAGCACACCAGGTCACCGGAACGGACCACCGGTGGCCACTATCTATGTGTAGGGCGCTAGGGACAGAAGCTCGGTCCAAGTGGCAGCCAATCGATAGCTCAACTGCACGTTGCTTCAGGGCACACAGGCATCCATTTGCACCTCGTAGTCATCGTCCGGAAGTGGGACTCCTTATCGTCATCAGACGAACACGACGCCCGTCCCGTCCCGTCCCGTCCCGTCCCGTGGTGTGATACATGGCGGCTATGGCGACACCTTTCCACAGGAACCACCATTGCTTCGCCGGTTACCGTCGTTGCTGACCGGAACTCGCACGCATTCCACGACACGAACACCGATAACGAACCCTACGGCGCTTGGTCCATGGGAGGCACCCCGTGTGTCAATTGCTGCTCGCACGCAGGCGGTCTCTCTCTCTCTCTCTCTCCTTCACACCCAGACACGCGGTGTATGGCTGAAGGTGGCCGTCCGAGTTTAATTAAGAATCACGGAGCGCCCGCGAAACCCGAAACACCGGCACCTGGTGCGTACGATGTTGATTTCCACGCGCTGCGTGACCAACGACTAGACCACCCCTCGTATGCTCGAGGACCAGTATCCAGTAGTGGTCCAATCTAAGGAAGTGGTCCTCGGTCCTCGATTCGGTAGCTCCGGTAATCGATTTAATGGACGCGGCATACGGTTGCCATCAGCCTGGAGACACAAAATGGGTGTTACTCGCTGCGCGGTCGCCCGGCCGCCTGCCAAGACATTACTCTTTCACGGTGTCCCTCCCGTGCTGTCCATTCCCCACTAGCCGCCGGAGGGGATTCAAAATCATTTTGGCAAACAGAACCATTTTCCAACCGCTGCACTCGACTGCACTCGCTAACGGGGTTCTTTTTTTGTTTGTATCTTGCTCTCTTTCTCTCTCTCTCTCTCTGTTGTAGTTCCGGGGATTTTAGATCTCGGGCCAAGAGAATAATGAAATCGAAAATAAAATTCATAAAATTATCATTTACCCCCGTCCCCGACGCTCCCTGCCTAACTCTCTTCGAAAATTAATGGTCTCCGATGTGGACTTTGGCCGGCGATCGCATTATCGCTCGCTCGAAGCCCGCGACTCCAGCACACCAACCGCCAAAAACCTAACCAGCAGCACACGGGATTGTCACGGAGCATTTACGGTTCTCAGATTTTTGTTCAGAAGTTCCAGTCAAGTGTTTTAGTTTGTTAAGTTGAAAGTAAATCATGTCCTACACTCAAAATTGCACAAACATGCAATGCAGTTGACGCACTGGAGTGCCATCCAGTTTGTACTAAAGACGAAAAAAAGGGAAAATTTCTTTGGCAAAACTGAGAATTATCCCTCGGCGGTGGATCGGACACGCAATGATCGAACGGAGTGTTCGCCTGTCGTCGCTACCGTAAAGTCCGTTTTTGTCTCCGCGAACCCTCCGTTACTAATGATCGGTGCTGGACTCGGGAATCGTAAAGCCTCGGTTCTGGCGAGGTTTTTTTCCTTCCTTTGGACGCCAAAAGGGGCGGAACGTTGCATTCACAGCCGCAAACACACAGGCCCAAGGCCCACACCCGGGCCGATGAGCGATGAGAAATGTTCGAAAATACTTAATGGCATGAATAATTTTCTGGTTTTACCGAAAGGTCCGCACGAACGGAATCGAATGGAGAGAACGAGAGAGAGAAAGAAATCCGGAGCGCATTTCTGTCGTTGGCGCACCTTCTGGAGTCCGCTTTTTTCCATCCGATCCCGGGACCAAAAACCAGATTCAACGCCAGAGCCACCACGGTCACGGTGCAGCGGGGCCAGCAGTGAGATGTTTCCCAGGCTATTCGATCACCGAGCCTGTGGCCACCGAACACCAGAGCGTGATCTCGACGAAAAGCGATGGGAGGTGACCACCAGAACCAGACCGAGAGAGAGAGAGAGAGAGAGAGAGAGAGAGAGAGAGAGCGGCAGAGCATAATAACATCTTTATTTATGAGCAAGTAGTTGCCCCCGGGTTCCACTCGACTGACTGCTTGCGGTACCTCCAGCAACCATCCGGCACACCGGCACCGGGACACGCTTCGCTGGCCACCTTCTAATGTCTCTCGATCTCGCTTTCATTTCTTATCAATCGGGAAATTTCCCAGACCCAGCGTCGAATCGTGTCGATGATTACAATGCCCTGTGGAGGGGGTTGAGGTGAGTTCTTGTTTTAAAGTAATGGCCATGCGAGCACTTACTCGCCACTGGTGGTAGTGGCACAGTAGCCGTAGGCCATTATTGAGGCGCATTTTTGGACACGAAGATATCGTTCTGGTGTTTTTGTTCCCTTTTGGATCGAAATTCGATGCGAAAAGGATGCAAGCGATCTCTTTACTTTAGATAATTTAATGTTGAAGCCATAAAATAGAGATTCTTTTGAAAAAACCTTCTGATAAGTAGCTAAACAAGTAATAGTAACATGTTCACATCCTAATTAGCAGAGATATGGCCAAAGGAAACTGTTTATTTCAAGCAACAGCTGTTACTTTAGAATTTATCGATCATTGGCTATCAGTTATCAGGGTTATCGCACAGTTGCCATCGGTTACAAAACCCTTATTAGCATCCAAACCAGTTCTCTGATCTACTTCATTTGTGCTTCAATGCAAAAAACGCAATACAGGACAATGAATTGATCATTTTCATAACATTTCTATGAAGTACAATCTATCCTTTTGGCTTTTTGGCATTCCATGCTTTCCGTGGCATTCCAGGTGCGCCCTTTTTTCGTTTGGTTCACCTGACCAAATATAGCGTTTGACAAATGTTCCAAAAAAACACTTTTATCCACGGATCTAGCGCTTCACCCAGACCCCAGACACTCGTTATGTCATCCACATGGAAACTCGCCAAAGAAGTAATGAGTTGACGGTGTCCACCGTCCACCACACCGCCCGCCCCACCGAAAAAAGGACCTTTCACTGATGGTCTCCATTTGTCTTGGCGGAGGCGACCACAGACCATAGGGAGTCTCACTCTCTCTCGCGGGACCGAATCTCTCCTATGCAAAGCATCTAGATCATCCTAGGCACGTATTAGCATAAATCATCCCGGGCTTTTTGGCGATTCCCGGGAGCTCTCGAGAGCACATTCGTTACGCGGTCCACCGGCTCTGGACCCCACCGGAAGGGGGGGGGAGGGCGACGTCTTATGCATTCGTGGCATCGCATCCCGCTCCGGCGAGATCCCGGACAGTCGGACAGTTGGTTTATCAATCAGCGGGGGCCAATATTTGCCCATCCAAATTGTGCTGATTCATCACATTCAAATTTGAGAGACTTTTTAGAGCGCGTTGGTGGAGCGGGTCAAAGACGAAGATGCAGTGCTTCGTCTGCGGTACTAGCGAGCAGTCCAAAGCGGTTGCTTGCACGGGCATAAGTAGAAGGAAGGCACGAACAAACCATCGCTTGTACATGATTTTACTGCTAAATAGCACCCGTGCAGCCCGTTCCGGGAATATAGCGCTTCGGTAGCGTAGCCAAGTAGGAAGACGAAACAATGCTTGCTGCTGGTGCTGCCGCTGATGCCACACTGCAGGCAAGTAGGCACTAAACAGGCGCAACCATGCACGCGAGCCAAGCCCCAAGACAAACTTTGCGGGATTTCGACCGAATTTGCGCTGAATTCGGCTGAATCTGGAGAAAATCCTCTGCCTCTGCCCCTGCCGCTGGATTACAACAAAATACACTTCCTGCAGCATTTACCGAACCACCAACGGACCAGCCCAAGTGCCGAGAATGGTGCAGGGGGAGGGGGGAGGCACAAGAAACTTGAGAAATAAAAAAGTTGCAGCTTCTTGAGTTTGAGACACGTGTCCGGACGGGTGTGCGCGCGGAGTAAGGGGTTTGAAACTTCTCGACAACAATCACGCTTCACATACGGAAGATCAATGCGCGGCACTGGGACACCCCAAGACCCCCAAGACCAACCCAAGACGGATGTTGCCTGCACAAAACTTGAAAGCTTCGCGATTGCCGTTTGTTTGTTGCGCAAAGAAAAGCCAGCCCAGGCCGTCAGCAGCGTGCGGGCCCGCATTGCTCAAGCTCGAGCTCAACTCAACCGAAGCGAACCGCATCTGCTGCTGGTCGACAGCAAACATGATGATGTGTCCTTTTGAAATGTGCAACGTGTCACCGCGCACCGAGAAGCGCATCCTTTTTGTGATGGACAAGTCAAACACAACATAAAGAGAGCATAACTCCGAGAGCATAAAAACAATGAGGACGTTCGTTCAAAAGGGTCCTGCAAGTGAGCGTCATCGGATTGATGTTTTTGCTTCCGAAAATCAATTCCCAAATTCCAAGAAATCACACAGTGCCACAACCACAAGACCAGATGGACAGAAGCCCGCGTTTGGAGTGCTTTTAACCGCGCAGATCCAGGTGCACAGCAGTGCCGAGTTCCCTGCCCAAGGAATGTGCTGCGTTGTGGAACGGCTGTCGAACTTCGACCCAAACTCCAGAAAATCCTCATTGCATTCCGCTCTCCGCTAAAACATTGTTGCCTTGTTGTAAACCAGATTTTTAGCGGGAGACGAAAGACGACGGAGCAGAAAAGTAAAAGAACAAAGCCGGAACAAACGGGAACGCTAGCATTCGTTCGCTAGCTTGTGTTGTGCTGTTGTGGACAAAGTTCCGTCCGAGTTCAGTACACCAGGACGCCAAGAAAGGAAACGGGAAGGGAAAGGCTACATGCTACGCGAAACATAATATTGCACGGTAAACGCGGAGCCAAAAACAAACACTACCATTCGCTGCGGATGCGATTGAACGCTGAGGGGTTGTAGGGTGGTACCCGAGACGGTACATGAACACCACCCTGGTGCCGGGTGATGATTATGTGCAAACGGACAACCTGTGGGGAATTTTAAACAGTCCGAGAACAATTTGCTCATCCAATCTCGGGCCGGTACAGCGGGACAGGTGCCGCTGAACGTGGAGAAAAAGGAAAAAGAAAACGCTGGCACCGATTCGCTGCAAAAAGGATTCGACAAAAGCGGCAGAACGTGAATAATTTTCCAAATCGCTTCGAAATTACAGCTTGACGATTACCGACGTGCCCTAGGAACGACTCAATTTGCACTCCACTCCAACACCGCACCAGGCCAATAGTTCTCGGGGTGTGCGGCTGGTGGCCGATGGGCGCCGAAGATGTGCCCGAATGCGCTACATTGCGAATGTAACACACAAGATTTCTTTCAATTTCTAGCCAGTAATTGTCATATTCGAATCAATAGCTGCTTTTTGCCGATCATTGACTCCTGGTTCGTGCTGCGAGGAATATTAATATTGTTGCTCGGTTGGTGCGTACGCTCTCCGCTGTCTCCGGCTCACGTTAACAGGCATGACTTGAAACTTCTTTCCTAGCTGGAGTCGAACGGCAAAAGTTGTTGAGGTTTACGGTGGATTTATGAATAAATTGCTGTGAGAAATCGAGGTGAAGAATGTTTAATGGATTTTTAGATAGTCCAGCATTTAGTGCACGTGCTGTTGATTGAATATCCCTATCAACTTGCTTTCTGGGTCGTACCTGCTATGAACATAAATAATATATTCATATCGATCATTAAAATAAAAGCCTGCAATAAGATTTTTAAGAATAGCCAAAGCGAATTTAATGTAATAGTCACATCAAGATCTTGCACTACGTGTTAGCCAATTTAGATAAGCTTAGTTGAGGCAATCATTCAACGCTATCTTATCCATAGAACAGTGGACCAATTGTAAGATTTTTATAATTTCAAGACGATAATCCATAATCTTTACTACACAAAGATGAATAGAAGTGTAACCAAAAAGGTATTTAAGCAAGAGGAATAAACAAGTTATTTTGTTTGCATCAAAGACAATCCTATGATTTCCAATAAAAGAGTAAAGAAAATCTTTTTAGTTTTAAAGCAATTAATGCCCTAACAGTCACCGCATTAAACAATATCGATTCAAACGCCTGTTTTCTCGAAGTTAGCGGAACTACTACGCCCCTTCTCGAAGCAGGTAGGATTCGCTGAATCCGCAAATTCATCCGAAGCGGCTTTGAACAAATTTGCTGGCCATTTCATTTTCACCCACGCTTTGACGACTGCCGGGGCAACTCGATAATGATCCTGGCTTAATGATAAAACTGCCCCAGGGAAAACTCAATTTAAAGCACTCTACCTACGGCACCGATTGTCGTTGGTTCAATGAAAAAAAAAAACAGAAAATCGAAAACAAACCGAATGAATAAGTTCGTTCGTTCGTGGAACGAGGCGTCGTCCTCCACAACATGATTATTTCGCTTCCTGTACCTTCAATAACCCGCTGCTTCCGGCCCACCGCATGATTCATCCCATCCCACAACGCCCCATTGTTCGACCTAACCGATCCCATGTGCGGCACAGTGTTTTGGACAGGCAAATTCACACTCTCCCAAAGCCCACCCACCCACCCACCACCCTCACTCGGATTATATTGTTTTCGACCATTGACCAGATCGGAGCATGTTTTTTCGTCCGTGTAATTTAATAATTCCATTGTTATCGCCTCGCGCTCTTAATGACGCAAAGCTCTGGCGCCCAATAATCGCGCCGGTCCCGCGTCAGGGACCTCCGCCTCACGGAAGACACAGACAGTGAACCGTGCAGAACCGCTCCCAACCCAAAAAAAAAAAGCGGCCGTCTGCCGATCGGTTTACACTTTGCACAATTTATCGATCTATTTATTTTACTCCAAACGCAGTGAAATGCGTTCACCCATTAACACACGCAAACACACCCACACCGGGAGTGCCATAGTCGATGCTCGTTCCGCTCCGGCGGCGTTGCGGAAGGATCATAACAACTGGAATGGTGCTCCCGGCACCGAAATCATCACAACAACAGACAGCAAAAAAAAACACACCGACACCGACAGATCTGAGAAGCGAAACATCCATCCTGCGCTCATTTTTCGCCAGCATTGTGGTGTTGAAACGTTGATTTATGATTGGCTTTCAGTTAAACAATTGATTTGTACACATCCGTCGGTAGTGTGCCAATAAATCAGTCCGGTAACTTGTGCCCCCGGGCGAAAGCGCGCAAAATGCGCATTACATGGAGCAACGGAGCAGCGGTGTGGGACGAAGGAAAAAAAAGACAGCAGCAACAACATCAACAACATCCATAATGCTCATGCTAAGCTGGTTCGTGGGAAGTAGTTGAGGAACTGACTGTTATCAGACCGTCCAGTCCTCGGCGTCCTTCCAGCAAGACGATATCACGTTCGATTGTTTTTTTCGTTGGATGAATTTCTCACATTACATGCGCATCTCAATCAATCCCACGAGTTTAGTTAACGCAATAATAACTAAACTATTTATTAAATGAACAGGATTGCAGCATAATTAACCAAAACGAGAAATGAGGTCATAGCACATCGAAATGGAAGAAAATATAATTGAATCTTGATAATTAACCAACAATTTATTGCAATTGTTATCGTCAAATACAAGAAAGCTAGCCGGAAAACTAACCTAGCACAACCTAGCGGCCATTTGGCAACTAAAAGAACACTTCCTGGCGCTACTGTTCGTGGTCGTGTCCTGCAGGAAGCACTGCACCAGCACACTGTTACAAGGAGCGCAATTCTACGCCAAAAGCCAT
>NC_064877.1:67320646-67338146 GCF_943734665.1 Anopheles aquasalis | reverse complement strand
CCTCCGAAACAGAGTGCTAGTGCGCACGTTCGCATCATTTGTAAATTGTGCTAGCCAAAGCATAATTCAATAATTGACGTGTAAAATCCGATTCGTCTGGATATCATTAAAAGTTTTATGGGTCGATTCGAATTTTCCAGCCCAGTGAATGCCCCGTCAACTCCATCAACACTGGCACTTCAAAGATGCGAACCGTCAGCCTTGCAACTAGCATGTCATGTCATGGCATCACCGTTAGAACGTTGCTACTACTACTACTACGAAACCATACCTCATGGCGATGACAGCATGGAACCGGCTCGCAAGCTTAACGAACATTCCAATCAAATTCTCAATAAAGACGATCGGAAGAACGTATTCATAAATTTGTTTCCACACTTTCCACGAGGCGTACTACGGGCGAGTGCATAATACAATTTGAATTGCAACAATTTCGAGTGCTTAATTCATGGTACAAAATGCAACTTGCACTCCAGAACGGGCACCAACTGGTTAACAAATGATGGTAGCATTTGTATCGAAATCGAACTCGAGTTGCCGGAGGTCGAGGGTCCAGACCACTCGGCTAGCGCGATGAAGTGCAGAACAGCGGAACCAAATCAGCAACACGAAAAATCGTATTCCCATCGAGCGAGGCTAATGATTCAACGCTGATAAAGAGGGACGGCTCTGTGGAGAGTGGATGGATCCCGGCGGGACCATGTCCCTAGGTCCCAGTGGGGGGCGAGATTTCAACGGGAAGGGGGGTGTGGTTTTACGTGCGCACAGACAGTGCACGTGTACGTGTGTACCAATTGTGTGTGCGGGACTACAGAGTACCCCTCGAAGGTGAGAAATTGTGAAAACATTCACCAAGCGTTCACTCCTGGAAGCTGGATCCACTGACACGAACCTGAACCGTGGGTTACGAAGCGGGGGAAAACATGTGTTGCCACGCTACGGTTACGGTGCGGTGACGGTCTCGTCTGCTGTTGCTCGGTGGATATCTACATATCCTCCATTGCACCATCGAAGGTATGCGATCGGGGAGTTTCGTCTCGTCATGTTACTTCTTCTCGTGGGCCGGGACCAGGGCTGGCGCATAAATTACATCGAAAGAGATATGAGCCACCCATTCGCCAAGATGGTAATGAAGTAAGAAGTGCAGCGTTGTAACAACTGGTTGGCTGGTTGGTTGGTTGGTTGGCTCACTGGCATGATTAGGTCGAGTCGAAGTTCAACGCTCTTCAATGAAACTGTCTAACGGCGAGCAAATGTTGCTTCGCAGAGCAGATGAGCAGAGAACGTGTACGAGCAGAACTCGGATACATTGGAATGCTTCTGGTAAGTGAATGACCTGGCAGCAAGTGCGTTGCAATGGGAGAATGGGACCACACCATTTGGGAGCTAGTGTGATGAACCTCCCCTTTTTATTGCAATTCCCTGCCAAAATGAGAAGCCTTTTCACCTGTCTTATCACTTTTTAAAATACTCACCTAACCTCACAGAACAGGAAAGAGACAAAAAACGGGCAAGTACCAACGAAAGACATGCCACGGTGAAAGCCTCATGAGAAAACGCGTTCATCGGTACCATTTGCGTCAATTTTGTGAGGTTTCGTTGCGAGTTTCCCATTTCCCAGGTTGCATCTCCGTCTGTGTTAGGTAATGCGCTGTTGGCGTTCTCGTAGGCTGAGGTCCACCCGCTTTTACACGGCATTTTCCGAACATGGATATGGTTTTAGGCCGCCGAAATTCCCAAGCGCATCGATACCGATGCCGATAGAGAAATGAGTGATGATGATGATGGTGGTGTTTGACAAATCGAAGTAGGCTTTCGATTCCTTCGATTCTTTATGGCGCTTGTATGGCAGTCGCTGCCCTGACATGAGGCACTCTGAGTCCTACTGAGTTGCTAAATGGTTTTTATTTGATAGCTACACGTTCCGAGGAGAATCAGGAAAAGCTGAGATTGTGATTCTACCTTCTTTTGATGAATCCAATTTTTAGCAAAACTCTTTCGATTGCTCATCAACGAAGCAACATAAAACAAGTGTGATACCGATCAGCGTTTACGTCACGCCATCAGTTTAATTACAACGAGCACACATTGAGCATCTCAAGGACTCATTCGAGGACAGTGAACATGCAAATACGGCTATGTCCAGCATGTCCATTATTGGGTCGCCAATGGCTATGCCACGGAGTGCCATTCCCTCGATCCGCGTTTATTTCCAGTGCGCGTCATCTGGTCAGCGGAGCACTCGTTGGCCGATATGGGTCGACGAAATAGCAGAATACGCGAAGAAAAAAAAACACAAAAAACCAGAATCCTGACATATTCATTTCAATAGAACGGACGACAGCTGCCGGTGCCGAGGACGGTTCCTCTCCGCGGATGCATAAATCTCGGCGCAAAAATGAGGCCACCGGTGATGGTTGTACAAGAGTGAGGTCTATGAGAGAAAAAAAGGGGAATGCAATGGTGCAGCAGCTGATGATGTTACAAACAAGCGGGACCAAACGACCAATAGCAACATTAATGATGAAGGCACCACTTCGCTGATTGCGCGAGTGGTGAGTAGACTCCGCTAAGAGGCAGCACATGGTAAGCACAGAGCGAGGAGCGAATATCCGTTACGCTGTCGGCATTAATATGCTTAACCATTGCTTAGTTGAATGCCGGATTGGTTTTGAACTATTTTCCCTTTTCTATTTCTATCCGCCGGCGAACGTTATTGACGATTTGCGGAATGCATTTGAAAGAGTCTCGGCTGCTTCAATTCATCATGCGCATGATTCAGAACTGCAACAGAACAGAAAAAGAGTGTTTTCCTAGCATATGATTCATTTTTCAAGCTGTTTGTGGCAACATAAACCATACCGTGGATCCGTGGCATTATGCTGCCAACGAGCGGTTTCCTTAACGTTTAATATTCCATTTCCGAGTGGCCACCGCCAAAAGTGACACTCCGCTGCCTGTTGCATTCGTCTGTGTGCGCGTGTTTGTGTGATGTGCGTACGACTGGAAGCACTCCGCGGTATCCGGTGGCAAACTATCCCGCCTTCTGACAGCGACAAATGCGTGAATGCGACTCCCGGTGGCTGGGTTTCGCAAAGTCCAAGGCTTTGACCCCGGCACCGATCCACCGTGCACCGCACCGCACCGCACCGTGGCTACGGCTACGGCTCCGGCTGTCACTTGCCTTGGACCGAGTGAAGCTAAGTGACACCGGGGTTTCCACATCCGTGCGCATCTCACATGGTGCGCATGATGGAGTAGACCACATTCATTCATATTACAGTTTATTACAAACATTATGTCATCCCAAGACGGAAACCGGGCCCCGGGGAAGATCTCCCGGAAACGCACGAACATCAACTGAATGCTGCCAGGGGCTGCTGCTGCTGCTGCTGTCGCTGGTAAAAATGGTCCGGTTCACCAATAATCCATAGCCAGACTCTACCAGACGCACCACACATCGCTCAGAAGCCGTTGCCGACGGGCTCCAGTGACAACTCCAGCTTTTTATGCAGACAAACCATCCTCCGGAACCTCAGCACCCAGGAGGTTCACTGGGGCGGAATGCCTTGGGCCCCTTACCAGCGCAACCACAAAAGGAGAGAGAGAGAGAGAGAGAGAGAGAGAGAAGAGAAGGTGTATCCTTTCGTCCTTTTAGAGGACGGTACTGCAACTGACAGCAATCACTATTGTTGGGCAGAAGGCAGACCTGAGTCAGGGCCCTGAGACCAAGGTTTACCAAGCACCGAAAGGCACACACGAATGGGATTTCTGCTGCGGACGTGGTGAAAGATCGTGATTAATCGCTCATTAGAAGACACGGGAGCAGCTGTGAAGGACGCACGAGCACCAGGGCCAGGGACGTTTAGCAACTACAAAGAGCGTTCGTTTCGTGCCCCAGAAACGCATCCACACGCGTGTGCTCTTTCGTTCACGTACCCGGGGATTGATGTGTAGAGTAGTCTGTAGTGACTACTTCTATCCTGTGGTGGACATTTATCCATCTGGATGCTGGTGCTACATAAACATTGCAATTGCATTGAATTCCTCCGCTAAAAAGCCTCTCTTGCAGCGTGATTCAATAACAATCCATCCGTCAACTCACTATCCCCAAGATCGAGGTGAGACTCAACGGTACACCGGATTTACCGGGGGGGGGGGGGGGGGGACGCACTCGAAAGTGCATTGTTTCTCATCAAATTTGCATAGATTAGTTTATTGCTTTCTTCTACCTCTTTGCTCGTCGCTGGTCGTAATAAAGAGAGAGAAATTGAGCTTCCATTGCCTACCATTATTGTTCGGAACCATTCGTTTGTCCTGCGCACCCACGGAGCAATATGTCAAGTAACTTCAATTACCCTAGCTACAACCCACTGGATACGCCTCCGCCGTCCCTAATGGAAGCTCCTCTCCGACAACAGCGGGGAAATTGATTCTGGATGCCGATGAAAAATTATGCTGCTGTCCTCGAAACTAAGCATCGCCCGGAGGCCCAACGAGAGCACGAAGCAAGTGGATCGATGAAAAGTTCATTACTTGTTGGTTCCAGTTGCTCCACCATCGTTGGGCCAGTTCGAGCCGGGTTTTTGGTTGTAAAATGTCTTGATCAGCATCGAGCCAATCGGAACGACTTTCCGTCCGCTTTCTTCGACGATGTACGGTGCGACGCTGCATCAAACTGTTGCACTGGCTGACCACCACCGGACCATCAGCTTATCGTTCAATCCAGTGTCGTCGAAATGGTCTCGCTACTTCCACTGACGGCTGGCCGGACTGACCGAGACGTGGAAATCTCTTAGCAAGCGAATCTTCTCAACCGCCGGAACGAGAAGGAGTCGTGTGTCCACTTCATCTGCTAGGGCAGTGCGCGTTACCGAGTGCTGCTCCAGTCAGGAGTCCACCCCATTGGACCCCGGGCACCGGCCAACATGTCGCTGCCGCTATTCATCAAGCGACGACGAGGCCAGCGCTCGAAGCATTCCGACGTAACATACTTCTGGGCTGTTATTGAATTCCGAAACACAATCACATCGCCCTGTTCTGTTTCTGGGCCACCGCCATTGTCCGCCTTTTCATGCGGCATTGTCTCACTGTCCCCAGCGTTCCTCGCTCGTTCTTGGCTCCAAGATTTTCCACCACCGACCAGCGATGCCAAAAAGAAGCGGCATCTTCTCAAACAACGCCGCAACATTGTTTTGTCATGTTTCTCAAGATAATGGATCAAACTCGGCTTCGGCTTCGGCTTCGGTTGTTTGTGGCATTCTTATGCGGAGTGGAGCGGTGGAGGAGCGCAAATTGTGCAAAATGGATTCTTTAAAGGGCCTCCGGCGAGCGAGTGGGCCCGGTCCAATATGCTTCTCCGGATGGAAAATTATTTTCATTACGCTTTCCGGAACGATGTACACCGCACACAGACACACGCGCACACACATGCTAGAGTGAAATCAAGGCGGGTTTGGTGACTTCAAACACATTAGTCGATGGACACTAAACGGCATTTGGACCACAAACATTGGATCTCAAATAACATTGAATGCAAGATACAACGACAATATTAGTCGTGCAACTGCTGGAAGCGATACTTAAAAACTATTTAAAAAAAAGGTACAGTTTAGCAATATCCTAAACATAGACAACTACTTTTGTTAATTAGATTGAAAGTATTGCAATACGATTTGCTTACGCTGTTCTGCCAAAAGGATTGAATGGTTAATCCAATCCTAGTTTTCTTCAAATAATATTAGCAGATACCTGTTATTTAACCATAAGCAATCAAGCAAACATAAACATTTGTTGCTTAGTCAAACAAATTTCCCTAAATCAACAATACTTTTAAAATCAGAAATAGTATTTCATAATTTGATTAAATAACATATCATCCGAAGGAAATTCAAACTATTCCCCATTTCCATGCCCTTGTTATTGTTCACTTAAAATAAACTATCTTTTGCATGCCTTATGATAAACACCCACAAAACAGAAAAGGAATTTTTCACATGAACTGAACCGTGCCTCTGCCGTAACCAAAGCGCCACAAACCAGCGTGGTAATTGACCATAAACGATACAACGCACATAAGGAAGATCATTATCCAATTTACATAAACTACGTCCAATCCTTCCATTTACGTCCCACGGCCAGCCTCGTAAGAACTCGTAACACCGCACTCAGAGCTCACATTCCAGCTGGACGGTCAGCTGGAAGTGATTCACGCTAAATCCACATGCACTGTCCAAAACCGGAACCGGATCAACCGCGGACCTCACTTTAGCGCTGTCAACGTTTAAATTGTAATGAAATCGTACGACGTTCGTTCAACCTTTTTTCCCCCGCTCGCAACGCTTCAAAAACCAATCCCTTGCACGATGCACGCACGGTAGGATGGCCAGTCGAAGCCCCTGGCGTCCCTGGCTTAGACGTTTTATGAAGGGGAATAAAGCAAATAAAATCTTAAACGATCTACTGATACGACACGAATGTCTTAAAAATGCGAAACGATAACCGATCCACTTCCGGCTACGTCGACGGCGACGTGCTCCGAGCTCCAAGACGTCACAGGCGGAGGTTTGACTTGAACAGCTCTTTGCCTCCTTGCCTCCTTTCCGCAAAAGAACGCAATAAGAAGCGGACGATAATTGTAAAGTTCGTGCTCATAAAAAAATACCATCACATGGTATTTATGCTGTGAATCACGCACCACACCACCGTGGAATGATGTCATTTGGACTTATGGTTGGGCGCAGCGAAGTCAAGCTCACCGCTTCAAATTCCACTCCGTCCATCCTCTTGTTCGCGCGTGAGGTGAGTGAGAGACAAAAAGGCACACAAGGCGGCGCGACGACCGTCGTAAGGATGTATCCGTTCCAAGCGGCGCAGCAGTTCGCTTCAATTTCCTTCCATTTCAGTAGGCCAAGCAAACAAATAAACGCACTTTAGACAGCCTCAGGCGATGGCGGGTGGCGGGGTGCAATCGAGGGAAACCGGAACGTAAACATCTTCAACTCTTTGGTGGAGTTTTTGTTGTATGACCAAATCCCCCCCGGGCATCCACACGATCTGGCCCCCCTTCCAACGGGTTTAAACGCCCGGAAGTTTTATGATTTTGAAGGAAAATCTGGCCCACAAAAGCCGAGACCGGGAGATGATTTCTTTCGCCATTTTGTCGCTGTTTGAAGTCACGTGAAGCTCAGCACGGAGGGCATGTTGTTGATGTTTATTTTATGATGCATTGAAACGTTTTGCGTTTGTTTGCTCCGGCGTTGCGGCGTTCGAAGACGTTACGAGGTCGACATTGTTTCGCGTTTCTGATGGTGGCCCGGAAGGAGGGGAGCCATCGCAGTCATCGGATTTGTATTTTCAATGCGACGCACACAGCGCACTGGCATACAACGTGTCTCGGTTTCTCGTGTTCTTGTGTCAAATTATTCCGATACACGAATGCAACTTCACTAGCGTTTAACAGTAAGTTGATTACTGTAAACTGTCATTTGGAACCTTTCAGTTATTATTTCAGCTTTTCGATGAAACATGAAACCAATATTGCATCGCAACTGACATTAACATACCAACAAATATGAAACAAGTATGTTTACATAAAAACAAAATCAATTGTGTACTAACGGAGATTTAAAAAGGGCTGTACTTTACATTAAATCGATGAATTCCGTTTCACAGACGTTACATTGTAGCGTCAGAAAATCGCTTCGATCATTTTAAATACTTCGTAGATTGAATTTGGACCGAATTTTCAGTCAAAGTAGCTGGATAAGAAAAAGCTCAGTGTACAATACATGTTTGCTTGGATGATGTACGAATGTAGTAGAAAAATAAATCTCCTTTTAAAACATATTAGTAATAAAGATACACTCTTGTATCGACACCTTTAGTGTTTTTCCTTTGGTTGACGATCTATTTACTGCAATGCTGAAGTTCCAGCACAAAAGTCAGATCCACTGCCGGCATTGCCACCATTGTTTAATTCGCATTTGACTCGCCTGGATTGTGAACTCAAATCAATCATGGCCCCCTCTCAGTTGCACCCGATGCAGCCACTCGAAATTGAAATGACATAGTTTCTTCCACGCCGAAAATTGGCCACCCCGAGGCGTGTTCCTTTGGCAGTAGTCACGCAGAAAGTATCTGCTTCATGGCCACCCAGCAAACTTCCACCGCCCGGCAACTGGATGTACAAGGCAACACCTTGTCGGTCCCAGCAGCTTGGTAAAAATTAAAACTATCGGAATGAAAAACTTTCCTCATAAATTGCACCATTCCGGTCGAAATTGGACGGAATCTTCGCACCCAGACTGCGCCCCGAACCAATGTGTTGCCCAGTGGATGCATCAAGGAGGGCACCACCAGCAGGCCAGCCAGAGGTGGCAGCCGGAACAGCGGCAGCATACGGAATGAATCTGTGTGTGGCCCTGAAAACTGATTCCGTGCGAAGCTCCGTGATGCTGGTTGGAGTCTGTCGATGGGACGCTCTCTCTCTCTCTCTTACTCTCTCAGTCACTATGAACGACTCCACTCCAACTCCCTGGTACTCCGCCTTGCTATGCGGTATGTCGTTGGTGATTGCTGGCAATTTAGACGAAAGATTATACGATTAGTTGTCGTAAATTTTAAACGGCATCCCGGGTACCATCTGCTGCGTGGCAGTGCTCGCACGGATACGACGATCTTTTTTATACGCTCCCGCCCAGAAAGTAACGCCACCACTGGTTCTTCGTGGAGACGGTGCGGGAGGCGCCGGGAGAGGTGGGAAATTGATAGTATGCATGATGAAGTTTTTCCTGTTCCAGCATCCACTAATAGCATTTTTCCGAGCGCCACCATCGTCACCATCGCTGCTGCTGCTGCTGCTGCTCCCGCCGCCTGCCCACAAACGCGCTGTTGATCAGCGCTTGGCATGCTGGGATTATAATGAGCAGATCGAGTGGAAGTTTAGCTACGGAGAGCGCACAGGGTCAACGGGAGATTCGCTGGGCGTAGCGGAATGCCTGGCTGCCAAACTGTCAGAGTTCATTGGATTATTTTCTAATATTCAACTTTCATCCCGTCTGTCTAAAATTTGCCCAGCCGGCCGGCAACGGGACGACCGGTCTGGTTCTGTCGTATCCAACGAAGGGTTAACATGAGGATGGTAACATTTGTTTGAAGGATTCACACAGATCACAGAGAGAGAGAGAGAGAGAGAGAGAGAGAGAGAAGTTTCTCAAGGCTACTGATTATGAAAAAAGAATGGCACCGACTCGGACTCTAACTTTAATTAGTAATATTATTGTTATATTCTACCATGTGTTGCAACCGCTTATGAATCACTAAGACAACAAATTTAGAATTAAATTGAGAGGCTCTTTCTGGTTTGAATTGTTTACAGAATGGCATGGCATTATAAGTGGGTTGGAAGCAATATCTTTCCAAGCAATCAACAAACGAGAAATCACGTGACTCTCAACCTGGCTCTGGACTTCATCATTCATTATAAGAACTCCTTTGCAGCAGACATTCGACCATTGTTCTAGGTGATATGTTCCCATTTGAGGTATTTCTGCTAATTAATACAAAATGATTAATACTGATCGGAGTCTTTTACATTCTTATACAATATTCCCTCAAATCATGATGAAGCGTATGGTACACCATGAAAGAGTACATATGGAGTTTAAAAAAAAAGCTTCAGTCCGTCGTTGGATATTTGGAACCAGTTTCTTGATAGACTGTCTCAACTGAACGGTTCGATCAGTTCTTAATGGCAAATTTTATCCAATAGTTTTTGTTATAAAAAATTTAAACATTGAGAAAATTGTAATAATAAAGTTTTTTGTCACGGATCTAGGTCGCACGATATTAAACTCATATCCAAATCATTTCTGCTGATCAATATCATCTCTTGTTAAGCTGCCTGTTTACACCAAAAAGCATACCATCACAGCTCAACGTGTTCCCCTATCAAAAATCATATCTGATGCCAGCATTCGTCTTCCAGTAAAGGGCCACCATAAAAAAAAATAGACCCATGTTAAAGAATTCCACAAAAAGTGATCCTAAAAGTTCCCGTACAGATGGATGATGCTTCTGTGTGACAAACTACTTCGCCACCGACTAGACCGACCCTTTGCTACTGTTGCTGCTGATCGAAATTCTACCTTCCGGGAGCAATTCCACACCGATTCCAGCCCCATATGCGCACAGGCGCCTCGAGCGGCCGTTCCGGTGTCGCGTGAGAGGGACTGCGTTGCATCGGACTGCGAGGTACCAAACCAACGACCCAAAAACCCATAGCCTCACACATACAGTAACAGTGCATGCCGGTTGTATCGACGGATGACATCAACATTAGAAATGAAAACGATGCAACGAGGCTCATGGCACGCCTGTCATTAAATGGATGGTGCCAAGCGAACGATTTGCTTATGATAAGTAATACCGCAAAGAACGGTCGTTTTTCGTGTCATTCTAATGTTAGCATTGCTGTCACTGTGACAGCGCTACCCCAAACCACCTTTTCTATCCTTTTTTGGGCCAGAGGCCACTAGCTACCAGTCCATTATCAGACTCAGCAGCTTCTACTGGTTACAGCAGCAGTAGTCCAACGCGACCGTCCAACCAAGTACCAAGTGTCACCGGCGCTGTGTGACGATGGTACACCGTGCCCATATCCTTTGCCGCAATCAAGAGCCAGCAAGATATCAGAACCGACTTTATTAGACAGATTCTACGCCGAACACGTTCAAATAGCAGGTGAGCTTCTACTCCCTGTGGAACCCCTTCCTCCTAAGCTCTGCTAAGCAAACAGAGATAGTCGAGCGACAGCGATGACGACGACGACAGGACACGAACACGGACACGGACCGGCTGGTTGGCTGGCTGGCTAGCTGGGACCGGGAGCATGGTTCAAATTGCACTCGACGCCGATGTAAGACGATGGTGCTCCGGAACGGAACATAAACGGTTGTGGCTGCAGGTGACTTGCAGGTGATCTGCGAAATAAATTGTCAACCGGTAGTGTGCGTCCGTAGCACCGTTACCATGGGCCAATGCCAAGCGCCAAGCGGAAAGAGAGCACTCTGGCGTCTGGCGCAAGGATGTAGCATCCGAAAACCGAGCTACGGTTGCTACTGCTGCTTCTACTGCAACTTGGGCTCGTGAGTGTGATTGTTTCGCCAGTCGCCTTCCGGCGACACTCCGGATCCGGCGCCGGATTGGTTCGCTTGCTTCGGAAGAAGCTTTCACCTGCACACTCCAATCCCGCGCACTGAATCATCTAAAGCCGCCCAAGAGCCAGGCCTTTCCTGTGTAGAGGAGGTCTTCGACATCGAAGGTGCACGGGCCAGAACCAGAATTGCGGGGCGCGATTGGTGAGATTGGGGAGCGTTCAATTATTTTGCAAACATTGCAAAACAGATTTGCCCAACGCTGCGACTGCGACTGCCTGCCGGTGCCGGGCCCATGGTGACGCTAGGCCACTCTTCGCTTCGAAGAGCGAGCTTACTCACCGTGGGTGCCAGTGCCTGGCTGGCGGATATTGAGTAAGTGGTTATTTAGTAACTGTATATTGCTGTCATCATGCGGTGCGCTGATGGTGGCAGTACACTCGGTCCCGGTTCGCATTTGATCACGAACTAGCCGCAAGTCAAGCATGGTTCACGTGAAGTGCTGAGACCAAATATTGGCAGACGGCATAAGAGGCATGAAGTGAAGATTATCACTCCCCGGGGGAGGATGGGGGTGGGTCAGTTTGAGTGGATAGTGGAAAAACATCGGGTTGTCAAGCGAGTGGTACGGTCCGCGCTATCAGTGCGGCTATCAGATTGATGGTGGAAAATTGCTTGTTTTAGCAGATGCGCCTGGATAACTTGTGCGGTCATGCAGCTACTGCTTGTTAAATATGGACTGAGGAGGACATGTTACAGTTTGGTTTATTATGGAATAGCAAAGTACTATTCAAAAATGTACAAATAAAAGTAAAAATTCGTAAGATCCTAAATGTCAATGCTGAATCAACAATCATGTTTAAGTCATTCCAATGGCCAGATATAATAGCAGCTATATTTATTTCACCTTTACCACTGTATCACACACTCTAATCCAGTAGTCTCAAACTCGTAACCCATCAAATTATTTTGTGCGGCTGGCAGCCAGATCCATAGTATATATGTATGTTGAGTTTGGTTATTAATTCTATGTTTTATGTTATTTTATTATATGCGTGCCTTGGAATTGAAATTTGGTGATATATCTGCAATGACAGTAGTGTTCGAAAAATTTAATGAAGAAACAACAACAAACATAAAATTTCAATTATAAGCCCCTGAAAGAATGCAATTTTGCCGGCTACCTGGCGCCTCCATCATCGGGTTTCGGCAACGGAGCTACATCATTTGGAATTGTCTTTACCTCTCTGGCCACAAACACTGACACCAGTTGGGTATTGGTGGGAAAAGGCAAGTTTAATAAAGCCATGCACCTCCAAATTATGTCGTGAAATGGCACGCGGGCTGGTTGATACTTTAAACTGCGGCCCGCATGTTAGTTAGTTAGTTAGTTAGTATTAGTTTGAGAGATTCAATGTATAAGGAACATCAACAATTCCACGGTTATAAATCGTCTGACAAGTCGTTTATCTATCGCTTCTATTGTTTTTTGTACTTCATTGTGGTAATAAGCATCATGAACAATACTCCTAATTTCAACATGACCGAGCGACCTGCTGACAAGCATTCGGTCAATTGCCGGTGGAACAAATGATTTGCCTTTGTTGCCCCTTCCAACATGGTGACAGCAAACGTCAGCTATTATGCGGCCGTGCAGGACAATTCTTTAAAATGCGAAAAACATTGTCACTCAGGGGCAGGAGATGCCACTCACTCTGCGAATTGTTCCAAGCCAATCGCACAAAAATGCACTTTTACCGGATACAGGGATCCGCTTCAATCAGCGCTTCCTCCCGTAGCACGCGCTTCGCTTCGCCAGCAATGCTCGAAACAAGTCCTAGCATCATCGCTTTTACAACGTGTCGGTGGAGGAATGGTGGATGAATTATAGAAAAGCACAGAAGCCACCACCAACGCCCCGTGGGAACGGTTGCAGCATTCGGCCGCTTGAAACGGATGTCGAGGTGAAACATCCGATAAAGAACCGTAAATTGCACCGTCACTGTGTAAACTCAATCGAAATGAAATAGATTGAACAGTGGGAAGATAAATGAAATGCAATAGAAGCGCACGAACCCATTGTGTGAAGTACCACACCACTGCAACGGGAGAATAAAGGGCGGGGAAGGAATGTGGAGCGAAATCAAAAGTCAACCAGAGCATCTTCACCAGCTTACAATTCGATCAGACAACGAGCAGGAATCCAAAAACGCGCACGGGATGGTGAACACCGAAACGTGGCGCGGAAATGGCACCAAAACTGTATCTGATGATGATGATTAGAGCGGAAGAAAAGGGACGGAGAGAGATGAAGGCGCTCGACCGGTATTGCACCAAAATTACAAAAGCGTCTACGTTGCTTCCGAATTGTTTCGGAGCACTGTGGGAGGTGTGAATCCGGCGATAGACAAACAGGATGACATTTATCAGCCAAGAAGTCGATCCAATCCCAAGACATTGGAAGTCGCACACAAACAGTATAGTTCTACTTGCCAGATATATCTGGAACGTTATTTTGGAATCAAGACAAAAGGCTGCAACAAAGCACATAAGTTGCACGCCGTATTGCGATGCAATTGTCATGGGATCTAAATTGTTATTTAAGCCAGCCACGGCGGAACATCAAACAAATTGTTTCCAAATACCCAGCCAAAGTGTCAGCGACCCCATTGTGCAGGAGGCTACTTCCTGGTGACTGGCCTGGACTTACATTTTCCAGCATCAGCGACTCTAGACCTCTAGGGGGGCCCTCTCTCTTCGCCTTTGCCGAACGCTATTCGGCTCAAGAGCTCTTCGCGCACATACCATTGTTCGATCGCTGTACCGTATCGTCTATCAAGTGGCCACAGCAGCGTCTTGCAAGCACCCGCACCCTGCGCCAAGCCAAGACAAAGATAAAAGAAGGAAAATTCCATAAATTGTCCTGGGCGATTGTCATTTCAAAGCAACCCCCGAAATTACCGAACGTGTTGTCTGTGTCTGTCTGTGTTTCCCTTCGATTGGCGTGGAAATGAAAGACAGGAAAAACACCCCGGAACCCGGGCCCGGTGACCGGTTTCTTGGCTCCAACACACGGGCACACCTTTCGCTCTGGCAGATAACAAGAGCTCCTTTCAGCCGAGTATTATTGCAATTTCGCAATCGCTAAGTAAAGGATCGCTTCCGGGAAACCCGGAAGCGCCTAGTTTGTGCTTTCGATTTTGTTTTTTACTTATTTTTTTATCGATTCCAAGTGTCCTCGTGCTGGCTAGCGATGGCATCCAGGAGCACGCTTCAGTGGCACTATCATCGAGGGCTTTGTAGTTGGCGACGGTGCGATTGAACTTTCGTTGGAATTATGTGACCGGAAAGGCAAGCCAAGGGCCACCCCACCTTGTGCTGCACATTCCATGCTGGTTGGCTTTGGTCGATTCCAGGGATTGCCCGGGCCGCTACGTAACCCAGGTGCTGGATTGGAATCTTTCATCGGAGCTCGCCAACAAACATACACCCACATCACTGTAGGCCCGTTCGTGACCAGCCTGTTGTTCTCAGATAACGGGGTTCCAGCAAAAGCAAAGAGACCCGAACAGCATTGGGGCTTCATCGATAGTTATCACGCATCAAATTTATGTCGACACCATCTGACCGCATACCACACCTTACCAGGGTGTACCCTCCCTCCCTCCACTCGCTAGACCAGAACCAGAAAGTTTATGAATACACGTGACACCGTCCCCGGTGTTCCGGTTTCGGCGTCGGTTATCGGTTGTTTGGTTTGGTTTTGGCCCGGGATTGGCTTCCAACCTAATCAACGGTAGCTAGGCGAAGGTTTTACGATGCAACGATAAGGCTACCGACCAAGGTAACACCCAATCAAACCGAGCAAATTGTACGTTGCCGATGACTGAATTGCCGTCCGAAGCGGAAGACCATGAAAAGCCTCATTTTATATCACGCCCGGTCATTTGGCAAGGTGCTCATTAGTTTGTAAAAAGAATTGTACGAAAGGTTTACTGATAGTACGCCTAGATCGACTACAATTGCTTCTACTTTCTGACGTGGAAACGAAGTTGTTTGCGCAGCAAATCCAGCACCATCTTCTTCTTGTACGCCGTGTTTGCCTCCCGGAACAGTGTTTTGCGGTTCCGACGGGCTTCGCGTTCGGACTCCTTCAGTACGTCCAGCGGCAGTAGATCCAGTTCGAAGAGTAAATCCTAAAAAAAACGATGCAGAGTATTGAAAGGAAGCGCTTTATGAAAATTTAGCCAAAGGTATCACTCACCATGACGTGCTGATGTATGGCAGCCAGTTTGTCCCTTGCACTGATCTCGACAATCTCCACCTGACGGTGTTGTAGTTTTCTCACAAACAGATACAGCTGCCCCACGGTCGAAGTGGTGATTCGCATGATTTTGCTGTCGAAAGATGAGGAACATGAGTTTTAATTTAGCTTTCTGTACTTCCTGTGGGACTTCTTCGGCTCAATCTTCAACCTTTACTCACTTGTCAACACAATCCTGCAGTGGCTGCCCCAGCAGGCCATGGAACTGCGTCTTCAGCCGTTCGTTCTTGCTCTGTATCGATTCCATTTTGGAGGTGTACAGATGCAGCGCATCGTAGTGATCGGTGAAGTACTTTGGAAACTGCTCTAGGACGTCCTTGTAGTGGTAGTCGATCTTGCTGAACACCATCAGCTTCTGGTTGTACTTGCTGATCAGATCGATCGTGCGTAGGTTCAGCTGTACCAGGCCACGGCGCAGCAGTTCGGCATCGGGCTCACAGCTGGGTAAACGTTCCAATTCTGGGAACGCTTTCTCCAGATAGAACTCCGCTATCTCTGTGGCAATATTATTACCCTCAGTGCGAATGAACAACGACTTACAGTTTCGAATGCTTTCCGATACCTACGGTTTTGGAGACAAAGAGAGAGAGTAAATTAATGACAGCTGCTTTATCCACGAACGACCGACTACAAACCGTCAGCAGCGATCCATCTGATGCACGATGGAAGTAATCGTTCTGCAAGCGCCACTGCGAGTCCATTAGCATGTAGTAGTAGTTCTGTGGGGCGAGAAATGATAAGAAGAAAATAAAAAGTTACTCCGAATTAACTTCATGAATAGGTCACTGTCCTTTTTCGGCACCCTTTCCTCCTACGACGCTTTCCAGCACAACAAAACTTACTGACCACAAACCAAACGAACCAAAAGGCGCCTTTCGTCCGACGAAAAGAACGAAGTCAACCTCACCTCTAGCCGCGTTGATGGCCAACAGACTGACCGTTGCAAAAACTTTCTCAAAAATCCCATCCATAAACTGTGTGCTGGTTGACTTTGGGCGAGACAATCTTTCGCACCTCTTCCTCTCTCTCGCTCTCTCTCTCTCTCTGTAAAGCCAGAACTTACCCTAATTTGCATAACCCGGTTCCAGCGTTCCTCCAACAGCAGGATACGCTCCGTTACCGAGTCCATCTTGTTTTGACGATCCTGCAGCGTAGCCCTCAACCGGCTCGTCTCCTGCGTCGCTTCCTTCTCCCGATCGGTAGCAGCCACCAGCTTCGAGTACGCTTCCTCCTTCCACACCTTAAACAGTGGTCTGATACGCTGCCCAGCAGCAGGGAAAATAGAATTTCACAAAAGTGATAGACAAGCGGCCACCGAAGGGGCGCTCGCTCACTCTGTCCGTTCTTACCTTGCAAAAGTTCTTAATCCAATTGGCATACCGACGCTCCAGACACTGGCGTGCCCGGCGCTGCAGCAGATTCTCTTCGATGAAGTACTGCAGAAACACCTTCCGGCGCTGCTCGCGTATATTGAGGATGTCGGTTTTGGGGCAGAACTTGCGTATCCGGGGCCGATAGCGCAGCTCGTGGATGTAGTAGTTATCCCACTCCGTCGCCAGTCGGCTAAAGTACTTGTACTTGTGCCCGATCTGCTCCTCCTCGAACTCCGGAGCGTTCACCTGCAGCCGCTGGCGTACATCCGGTCTACCGCGCATCAAACTCGTATAGTACTTCGAGCGTTGCTTGTCTGCGTGTGGAGAGTGTAGTAGATCGCACCAGTTACCATAAGGAAGGAGACATTCAACCCAGCCACCCCGCAACGCACTTACACCGTTTCAGGTCCCTCAGCTTATCGTAGAACTCGGGATCGATGTAGAACGCACCCTTCTGGGTGTCACTCTTGGACAGGCTTTTGAACCGGTTCGGTGGAAACTTCAGCTCCAGCCGCTCGATCGGCGCCTTTTCCTCGATCAAATTGAGCCCCTGGAGTTTCGCTTTCTTGCGGCTCGACTCGGACAGCCCATCCTCGGACGTGGCCACCGTTTCGCTCGCCTTAAAATCCTGGAAACTGGTCATGCGC
>NC_064877.1:67308146-67310646 GCF_943734665.1 Anopheles aquasalis | reverse complement strand
GCGGCATCAGCATTAATCTTAATGATAGTAAAAACAAACACTCAGCCACCGATACTACTACTACTACTACTGCTACCGCTCAGCAGCCCGTGCCCTTCCCCCTGAACCCTGGAGAGTTGATGCAATTAAATCAATTGCTTAGCGGGCTCGATAAAGGTGGTAAAACGGTTTTTAATATCATTTCCCGTTGTGGTTACCACTCGTTCGTCCCACTGGACACAGTGGCAGCCCCATGCAAATGCAAATACAATATTACTCGCATGCAGGGCACAAAAATGGCAACATTATCGGCGCAATGGAAAGGCAGGAACGGAAGGTGTTGCACGCTGGAAACGCAACGTAATGCACGGCTGCTGGCCCCGATTCGTGGTCTATAGAATTATGAAGCCAAATGACATTTTTATGACACCGAGGCACCGAGGTACGTCCGATGCATCCCACGGTTCACAATTACATTCTAGCACCCGGCAGCAACAGCACCAGCACCGCACCGCACCGGTTCCCCTGAGTGCTTCCTGGCCCCGTCACTTAACCTATGTCGCGGAAGGGGCGAGCGACCGACTGATAAACGGTCACCACGAAAACCACGGATTACATAAATTGATAAACTGATTCATTAGCCGTGCCCTGGTTAATGCGTCAAAATTGCTAGCCGGGCCGGGTTGCAGCTGCGGATGTGGTTTGTGGAGGAAAGTTGAGGTTAACGTGGGGGGGATTTGGGCTTTTGGGATCGTTTTCGGGAGAGCGAATGCGCGAGTTTGAAGCATCAGCTCGCAAAGCCACATGCACTTGCACCACTTACGCGACGTGGCTCGACGTTACCGAGAGCACACTTCAATTAATGTAGCACAGCACAACGATGACGACGAAAAAGGGCTCTGTAAGCAGAGTGCAGCACACCTGCGTACGCTGGATTCATCAAATAAAAGTTATTAATTTAATTTATGCAATAGCTGCGAGATAAAGAGATACCCATCATTAATTAAAGCTTCACTTCGTTCGTAATGACAACGCACCCATTCCTCCATGCTGGGTGGTGCTGTGTTGTTTACCTCAAACCAACTCATTTTAAACCAATTCCGAACGCGCCTGTTTAATGCTCAGCATCACAATCAGTGACGGTGACTTCATTTGTTTGAAGCCACGTCAGGCAAATCTCCGAAAAATATGCCACGTTGACCAAGCTCCAGCACGGAAGCCAACGCTGGCCAAGATCAAAAGCCACAAAGCGTGATGGTAGCTACGGCTACAGCCTCAGCGAGATCGCTTTAACCACCGGGAAAACCGAAAGGCCGCCCAAAAATCCAGACAATCCGCGCTCGCCATCGCTGCATTTCGGTGCCTCTCTTTTCCATTCCATACTCCTTTCCGTTTACGCAAAACGCTTATTAAGCTTAATATCTTACACCGAGCGGAAACGGCTCGCTCACAAAACGGTTTCCACGGTTCGCAAGTTGCAGCTCACTTCCGGTTACAGCGGCTTCTTTGAGCGGTTAGTAACGCCCGGAAACTCCTTTTGTTAAAACCGGTGCACTACTGGTTACCACAATGGAACTAAGATTTAACTGTTCGCCTGGAGCTGCTGAGATTGATGCTAAAGGAAGGAAGAGCGAGCTGGACCACAAAGAATGACGAAAGCCAAAAAGGAAATGCGATTTCGAGAGTAACATCAAAGCACCAGAAACCAGAGATTTATGTGACAGTTTAACGATTTAGGTCTACTTTTCTTTTGCGGACCGCAAATGCATTCGAAGCGGATGTCCCTGTAATGCATTATGAGCTCTTTTGATTTCCGTTGAGCCTGAATGAGCGTTGAATGAGCCTGTGAAATACCAATGCCTGCATGATCACAACAGAATCTTCACGCTAAAAACTGTCAAAAAGAGCTTAGAATAAAGCAATGTTAAGATGAAAGAATCTTTCTTTACTCTCAAAGATGCTCTTATTGAAGACGAAATTTCCTTTCGCAACTCGCCAAATCACAGTCAATGGAACATGTTTTACTGTTCGGCGAAAGTTACTCTCGTGCCCATGTACGTTTAAAAATGTATTTGCGAAATGCGCAACATCTCACCGATTTGTGTAATTTTGAATGAAATAGTCCGAAACTTTAAACTAGAAAAAAAATCCTAAAACCTTTCCCCAAAAAATCTATTTGAGGCTTTAATCTCTCCTCTCATGAACTGCAGCTCACTCCTATAGCTAGGGCCGGTCGTAGTGCAGCACCTTTACATTTTTGTCCGCAGAGAGTTCTTCTGGTTCTACCTTCTCGGAAGTCGAGAATCAAGGGAATTCTCCACGTATTTGTCCACGCATTCGCCCTTCCGCAACAGCCAACAATGCTGCCACGGCAGGCCAGGGTGGTGGTGCTGCTGGCAGCAGTGGTTGCCTCCTCCTCCATTGCAGCATGCAAATGACAAACTTTTCGGATTCAAGTAAACACATTTTACTGTGTTTTTGACATTTATAAATGGCTTTTCGGTGGAATGTCCCCACGGAG
>NC_064877.1:67283146-67305646 GCF_943734665.1 Anopheles aquasalis | reverse complement strand
CGTTGCCGTCCTCTGCAGCCAACCCAGACCGTTACATGGACAGCGGGGGGTAAACTTTCTTAGTCGTACATCACGAACCAATTGAGCTTCGATCGAGAAACCTGCAAGTCAGCAATGAGCCCAGAGTCTCAGCCACATGCCAAATATCGAGGACTTGCTGTCAGTGCTAATGTTGTAAGAAATATTTATCGGTTTTTTTGTGTGTTTTTTTGTTGTGGAACCTTTCTTGCTCATTCTGCAACGATTTTAAACATTCATTTGAAGTCCGCAAAAGGTGAAACCCAAACTGGTTCCATCTTACCTTAATTTCTTAAACGGGAAAAGCAATAAAATTCAAATTACTCTTCCCCAAACCACACCACCACGCCCCTAACTATTCTCGACATCCGCAATGCATAATTTTCCGCACGTCGCAAAACTTTGATGCCCTTTGCACATCTGCTAACCGTCCGCCGGCACCGTCTCGAGACGTGAAACGTGGTGTGAAAAATTGATTTTGACGTTCGATTCTCGTCCGCTCGGTTTCGGTTACACCATAAAATTCTTTATCCATCAGCCGCGCGAGAAAAACACGAGTGCGGGCGGGCGGGCGGGTTGAGGAGTGAAAATAACTTTCGCATCCTTGGGCGTAATAAATCTGTCGATTTGTTTTTCCGGCCAGCGGCATCCATCGAATCGAATACGGATGCTTTTACTGCACTGGTGCCATTTCATAAATTTTCCCCTCCATCAAACCGGTGAAGACGAGTAGGGGATCTCTTCACGCGTCGGTTTGGCATAAGTTTTTGCAACCTTGTCGGAACGTGCGGGCGAATTTTGTGGCAAATTTTGTTAGCGACGGCGCTACCGGCCAAACTGCCAAACTGCTGGCGATGCATCAATCAAGCGTTTGTTCGCCCCGCTGGCTTCCGTACGGTTCAGGGACGCCAGGGGACGCCTGTTCGAGAATTATGACAAATATTTCGGATTATCGAGGAATAGAAATACCTAGAGGATTCCAGCTGGAGCCAATGGACACGTCTCGACGGATGGCGAATACGGTCAGTGATTTCGAGAGTTTGTCGCTGTTTGACAGCCCGAAGAAGGAACTAAAGCATTTTTTTTGTTTTTGTTTTTTTCTGAACGAACATAATTCCCAGAATATTGTGTTAAAAAAGTATTAATCGGAAAAAATTTAAAACAAAAAAGAATCAGCAAAATAACCTTAATAAACAACACGTACTCATTAACAACATCAAAAATACCGCATTAAAGATGAGGCTACAATCGAAAACAGTTGATCATTTATTTGGTGCCCCATGAATTCTGTTTATAATCTTCGGTACGCGGCTCAGTAGATAGTGCTCTCAATCCAATCGATGTACTCATCAACTTTGGTATACACGACCGGAGAATCCCCGGTGCCACAGTTCTCCAACCCATAGCTACCGACGCCGATCAGATAGTATTCATTGTCGTGATAACGCAACAGCTGACCACCCGGATCGCAGCTGCCAGTTTGACGGACTGCCCTCACCGCTCTCGCGCACATCTGGCCCGGCGTAATGTGGAAGCATTTGTAAACCGACAAGTACTCCTCCTTATTCAATACCGTCAAGTGGGTTATCATTTTCTCGTGAGTAGCCACACCTTTGGCCGTTATACCCCATCCAACGGTGTAGGCAACGAGGGTGGTTGTTTTTTGGAAAGGCAAACAAACTGGCTGGATGTGAGCGGTGTATTGCACATCACCCGCTAATCGCACCAACGCAATATCGTTCGCTTGCCTCTCGTCCATTCGATTGTACCCACTGTGCACGATAATCTGTTCGATGGGCATGTCGATTGTCCACGAGGCGGAGTTACCGCTATAGCACGCATCGGAAGTACTAAAGTCCCACTCGCCCAATCGTACACTGTGCACTCTCCAGCACCTCGGAATGTCACTCACGCAGTTAGCGGCCGTCAACACGTAACGTTGGTTGATGAGCGTACCAGCGCAATGGTATCCGAAGTGGCTATTTGATCGTTCGTACTCAATCAATGCCGTCCAAGGAAACTCGCCAATGCGCGTTGCTTGTACACCGAACTGTGGGTCGCTGGCGTTCCTTCCGCAGCTCGGTGGTTGCGGCAGTAACAATGCACAACAAATCATCGGTGAACCATCGGAATGTCCACAGATGCTGCTTTGTAAGAATTCCTCCTGATCGTCCTGCGGTGGTGGATTTCTAAATCTTTCTATCAGCGCTTGGCACTCCCAGAAATGTACACATCGTCCCGGTTTTCCCGCAGCCGTCACACACGGTTTGTACTTTTTCAATGCAGCGCTACTTTGCAGTGCAGCTGCCACCAGCATGCAGCTTAACACAAGATCAATCAGGATACTCCTTGTTCTTCTTCGAGTGATCATTGCTAACCACAGTTAACGTGAGCAATAGACTGATTCAGTCTACGCACCGTACGAACCGGTTCAAGCGGTAGCTAGCGACGATTTGCTGTGGAAGGCGCTACAATAACAGCATCAAGCGTTGCACTATCAGCTGGTGCGTAGCCTTACAACTGTTGTTGCATTCGCGCAATGCAAGCGATTATCGCGTACTGATTAAGTATAAGCCGGTGTTGTTAGCGGAGCTGCTACCCTGTTTGCATAAACAGTGGCGTGCATGATTATGCTGTTTCCAGAATTCAAGTTCAAAGCAACGACGGCCTTAGTCATAACAAACCTCTCACGAGAATTACTACGTTTATCTCTTCTCATTACAGCCAATGCAATACAATGTCTAACCATCATAGAGCAATGTTGGATTTTCACAAAAAAATAAAAAGAAATAGATAGGAACGAGCCTCTTCGCTCGAACAAAGTAGCACATTCAGCTCAATAACATAACACCTTTTTAATCCAACTACATTACAGCCAAGTACATAAGATAAAGAAGCAGCATAATACAGAAAATCCAGAATAACTATATTTTACCTCTAAAAATGCATCGCCGTTAGCGCTCTCATGTCAGCAACTATATGAAATGTTCCATTTTGCAATAATGTTTCTTGGAATTCTGATAATAACATACAATACTATCAGCGATGGAATATGATATGAACATGTACTAGTCCTTTTATTGAATTTTATTTGCCATATTGAATACCTTTTATCAATCATTTGCCAAACAGTGCCAAACACACCCCAACAGCCAAATGAAACTTAATCAAAACCGCACCAGCTCATCTCGAAAAAAACGTGGCAAAAGCAAAATGTCGCATATTAAAAATAGGCCTCCAAGAAAATTCCTCTCACATCCATTGAACTGTGCATCAGAGCGATAAGCTCACCGTTCCGTAATAGAAATCTCGATGGAGGAGGGGAAAAAAACAACAACGATTTTCCCTGTACCAAATCCCGTACAGCACTATTCCACTTCATCAAACCAACCGGGAACCATTTGGGAAATGAGGTCCCCCCTTTTCACCCTTTGTGCACCCACCCGACCAGTAATCCTTGGCTTCGTCAAAAGACTACACGCGGGCGGCCTATCCGGCAGGCCACAGTGATAGGATTGCCGTGAGCGCCGACTAAATGCATCCAGGGAGCTGCGTCACAGCCAGCGAGTTGCATCGAACGGCGCACACATCGGGGAACAAAAAGTGAATGGTTCCAAAAATGAATGGGATGTGCACATTTGTAAAAATTGAATTCACAAAACCGATAAAAGTGGAAATGTAATAAAGATGTATCAACATCCCGCCGTCGTCGTCGCCGTCGTCATAGTACCGCGGTGGTACCGGTCCCCGAGTAGTTGCTAAACGAATCTGCATTTCCACATTTCCCGGGCTCCCAGCATATGCAAACGGCTGATAGAATACTGCGCACAAAGGGGGGCGAACCGTACCTAAGCCGTGAAGGCCCCCTATGATGATGATGATGATGGACAGTGCAGAGATGCAGCAGTTTGGATGTCGGAACACATGGTACGACACGGTTTAACTAAGAACCTTTTTTAGGTTTTGGTCCTCTAGTCGCTTTCTTATTCTTCTCCACCGTTTCTGCTTCTTGAAGCATGCAGCATGCGCTCTGGAACACAGAACATCAAGTGAGGCTCCCATTTCGCGAATCCTTCACCTTGCGAAAGGTCTCGCTATTCGCGAAGTGCGCCGAGGTAGACAGACCAGATGGATGGATAGATGGAATGGGCCGAAAATTGGACTTAGACGACTGTGTGTCTCTCTGTCGGCTTTGAAGTTCGCCAGTACGGTACCCGGGAATCCATTCCGGTTGCTCCGGACCACCCGTCATCTCTCCATTCGTCGTCCATCAGCAAACGCTGTGATGCGAGAGGTGCCTCAAAGAGTCCGAGAATCGAGAAAAAGCGGGTCTCGTCAAGAGTTAGTAGAGTTAAAAAACTAGACGTGATCAAGGACTGCAGCAGTAGTTTGTCCGTAGTCCACCAGCATCTGGCCCTCATCTCATGGTTCGTGTGTGGAGTTTTCTGTTTCTTGTCCTTTTTTTTTTGTTGCGCTAGGAACTGGAGGATCATCACGTACACGTTTGTGGGGAATGTAAGTCGTGTCTTTGACTGCACCAGAACCGCTCGCTGCCATCAAGTTGCTGCTGCTGCTGCGAGTTGCGGCAGAACCTTTCACGGTGATCTAATTATGATAGTTACGATACTCTTATGCAAATTGGTATGGTTTTGCCTGGTTCCTACGCCCCTTTTGGCACATACTACGCGGCTGTCTTGGAGAAAACGCAACCCACACTCGTCAGATGTGTTCGCATTCGGGGCCTCCAGCTTTAGCAGTTCAAGCACCAGCAGTTCAAGCGCATTCCAAGCTACAAGAACCCATAATGACCAGCTAGAACCAAATCGATGTGCTGTAAACTTGAATCAGACATTCGCAAACTCAAAGCATGCATTTGCTAAGGCAGCTGTGGCCCTAGAGCAATCCTTTTTCGATTATGACCATTTTACCAAACCACCACCAGGGAAATGTTAGGGGTCTTAACAACGTTTGCCTTCGGGTTCGTAGCGTGGCTACCCAATTACCATCGCTTGTCGTTGTGCTGTCCGATCGAAGGACGCCGGAACCGACCAAGAGACCAGAGCCACCAGCAGAGCTTTCATAATCACGTTAGCGTTCCGGTACGGTGATGCCCGCGTGGTGCCCGGCTATCGTAAAACACGCAACTGAGCATAACAGCATAAGTTGGGCTTGGTCCCCGCGTTCCGCGAATCCCCCAGTTGGATTGGACTCGCCCCATTATAATAATCATTAGCCCACGGCACGGGCATCATCTTAAGCAGCTAGAGCAAAACACAGGAAATAGCATCGTATCCGGTTCTCCGTACCAGCGGCAGCAGCTCCATTACAAAACACATAGACAAACGGAACAACACAACGCGCTCTCACAAGACAACACACTTACCAGCGCTAGTCCCAGCTGCGAAAAGGGACACTCAAGCTCCTTCTTTTGCTCCGCAGCAGCGCTCCGTGGACGAAGCATTACAACACCGTCGGGGTGCATCTGGCAGTGAATACCACCGAAAGCCATCGTTCGCTTACACTCGATAGCGAATTGTCAATTAGGAGGTGCAGTGAATGCATTTTATAGACTGCACTCCACCGTGGGGGGGGGGGCCGAGATTTGATGCTGATAGCGGAATCGCTTTGGAAGAGAAGGAATTCGTTGTGTGTTTTTGTCTGTGATGCGGGGCGGGGGGGAGTGAATCTGCACCATAAATAGCATAAGAAAGCTCATTCCCAGCTGCTCCCCGACCATTTGGTGGCAATTTGGTGGTTACCATTACAGAGAACACCCTTGAGAACCGGATAGCAATCGTACGGAGTGCATTTGCGGCATTGGAAGACAGCTTTGTGCCCAGGAAAGTGCCAGAAGGGTTCGAAATTCGGTGCCCATAAGTGGTTATCCTGCATTGGAAACGAATTAAAAGAAGGTTTATTCGATCGTTTAGCCAGTTACCGACGCTAACTACGATACTGATCGGACCAGGATATATCCGGGATCAATTATGATTCCCTGGGTGCTGGGTTCCCGACACCAAAGACACCCCAACCGACCGGCTAGTGTTCATCCCGATTTAAAGGATTGGTTTGGCTCAAGTTTAAAGACCGGACCGACCGTTTGTTCCCGTGGAGTGTGGATGTTATCCACACGGATTTGTAAGATTATGCGACCCACGGTGTGGGCCCACCGGTCAATTCCCGCTCCAACTTCCGTCCTTCCGGAAACCATTCCAGTCGCCACCACAACCACCTTCTTTCCCTACTCGGTCACCCCAACTAGAACGCCCTTTATTGCCTCCGGAATGCGAAATAAAAATACAAAATCAAAGTCTCTCACCCTCTGGGCCTTTCCCCAGGGGGGGTGGCGAAGGATTCCCTCAAAAACACAAAAGGTTGCATTCGTCGGACCCGTCGTCGGGTGCTTTCTAGACTGTGATCCCCGCGGCTTATGGCCAGGCCAGGCCATGGTGTTAGGGGATGGCCGCCATTGTCTAAAATCACGGACAAAATTTGGATAACAGCTTAAAGCAGTAGACTAGGCCGGTTGGCCAGAGTAAGTTTATACCCCTAAGACAAGGACTTCTGCTGCTGCTGCTGAGGGTGGCCACGCACACAAGGAGCGAGCGGATTCGGAAAATTGTTTACCGTCCCCTGGCTGGATCAACCTGGAAAACGATTTTCCAAGGGTCCCTTTTCACGCACACACGAGAGAGAGAGAGAGATGCCAAAAGAGAGAAATGGTTTTAAAAAAGGTTTCATCCCTCATCCCCTCCTCGATGTCTATTTGGCGGCTGGCTGAGTAAATCCGTTCAGGGGAGGTTTGGTGCGAGGGATGCCCACCCCCGGGAGGGGATTGCTGATGATGTTGGGGCTTCAGAGCCCGAATGCAGCCGCTTGGGTTGCCATTTTATCGGCGAGCTAGATAACGAAAGGATTTACCACCCCCCGGAGGGTGAAGGTAGCCAGGCGGTGGATGGCCAGATAACCGGGAACGGAATGGTGAAATTGTTTTCCGATTGAGAGATCCCTTCTCAATTTACTGGCTGTCGCAGTCGCTGAACCCCGACTGTCCCGGACTGCTTACCTGCGCCTTACGGTGTGCCAACCAATCTAATCATCTTCCTTTCTCCAGAGAGGTGGAGGGGGATGAAGGTGAACACTAGATCAACAGATCGGCGGCGACAATCCAGCCGGGCCAAACCCGAAACCAGCCAACGAAGCAGCGTAATCAGCTGTAAATAATAGAAGGAAAACTATTCACAACTTCTGCTCCCCCGCACGGGTCGTCGCCCGCGGACTTGGCAAACTTTGACGAAACCGGCACGTGCACCCCGTGACCAACTGACCGAGCCACAAGCAACAACCGATTGGGAATTGGGAGTTTTTCTTTTTCTTTCCCTGTTCGCTCTTTCCGTCGTTGATCGGTTCGATAAATTATTCCATCCCAAAATCCAACCACCCAACCAGCTCTGGCCTCTAGTCTCTAACAAGTAAAAGGAGAAAGATATAAGGACGTGTGGGTGGGTGGACAGGAGGGAGTGAAGGACGAAAACCACAGAACAAATAGGATCAATCGCACCGGAGGATGGCAAAACCCTTTCGGAGCACAAATGTGGGGATTATTTGTGTATCGTTTGTAGATTTGCTGATGTACTACTCACATGCCCGCACACAATCAAAAAAACACGAGCACACAGCCCTTACAGACCCCCTGGGTTTGCCTATTGGTTTTGGCAAATCATCGTAATCATCTTCGATGAGGCCAATGGGGCGTTGACATTCGCCTGGTAAAGTGGTCCCGACTCGCCGGGGCCTGGATCTGTTGAGCCGAACCTAGCGAGAGAGAGAGAGAGAGAGAGAGAGAGACAGAGAGAGCGAGGCCAAGTGAATACGAAACAAACACACCAACCGGCCGCTTGCCGATGGCTGGTGGAACAGCTTATCCAATATTGGATTAAACTCAATTGTCGAACGAAATCCCTTAGTATTGTGTGCAGAGTGTCGGTTCGGTTCCTTTTTTTCGTCGCGCTTCCACCAATAGAATGGTTGTAATGCATTGCATAAACCGTTTGAGGAGGAAGTTGGTCGTTTTTTTTGACAGTTTTTGTAGTTAAAACAGCTCTATGCAGCTCTTATCAGATTTTTATGCTTTTCAATTTACCTTCTTTGCTATTGTTGTGAAGTAACATGTTCTTTTAGTAGATATGCAATTAGGAATATGTTTTAGGTTTTCTTACGTAAAGAACGAGGTACCGGAAATTTGTTATTTCGCGTAATTTTTTATTCTTTTACAATACTGTTGATAATTCTTAGCAAATGAGGACACTTTGATTTACTTTAATACCACAAATTGTGTCTTTTACTACAAAGTTTTTATATAACTTATTTGTTTGTCTCTACTTTGCACTCCATTAATAACTGTTTAAGCGAATCACTATCAAACTATTCGTTACTTACATTGATTTTATTTACATTTGACTTTTATCTCTTGCATGAATTCATAATAGTCACTTAATCAGATCTAAACTATTCTTGTCGGCATGTTTTTCAGTTTTCCTTATTCGAAAGCAACCGTCAAAATGCTTATTTGTTAATTTGACCCTTTAGCCACTTATGGCACAGAAGCGATCCTCCCGTCCATTCACTTATATGCCACCGACTCCTCTCCCTGTCCCTTCCGATCAGCCTTTCGATAAATCTTACCGGCCAGAATCAGGTATTCCTCCAGGTCCTTCCCACCGACTGACCACCATTCAAGGATTCACGGCACAAACCCCGCAAATCGTAAACGTGTTCCCACCTTCATCAGCATTAGCATAAAAACGGACAACCATTTCAGGGCCCCCTTTTTAGTGCTTTGAGTGTGCATGGTTCACCGAATGGCCGTGTGATTGCCGCCTACGAGACCGCCTCGAAATGCCGAACCAAGCGGGACGTCCCGCTCCCGTTCCTTCTCCAACCCACTCTCCCCCCGCCATGGGGTTCCCTGTTGGTGCGGTTTGATTAACAATAATTTTGATTTAAACATCATTGGCCCAGATAAATTGCGTGCCATAAAAGTAAAACACCGCTCCCGTGGGGGTCGTGATTCCCGTTGCCCACGATTTTTATGCTCGCTAGTGGTGCTCGCATTGCTGGTGATGGTTGGATGGTGGTTTGGATTTTTTTTCCTTCTTTTTCTCGGGTGTTTTTTCGGTACGAATTCTTGCGGTTCCGGTTGGAATTTGAACCGACATTGTCCTGGGGGTTTTTTTTCCTGGTTTTTACTTTAGGTGACCGTTGGCCGAAGTGGTTTTAACTTCTGAAATCGTTCTGCTCACTATTTGGAATTGACTTAGTCGTGACTCAAATGATGGTAGAGCGTCATGAAAGGTAGAACAGCTTTTTATGTTTTTCAGCTGCACAAATCTTAACCCCGGAATGAAAGCTTACGTTGAGGTCATGTTGGGAAGCTGCAAGTGCTCCAATCAGCAGCTCTACAGTTTGATTAATAATTTACAAATAGATTATCCATTCCACTCTCAGTCCCGGCACTCGAATGTAAATCATTTTAATTACCCTTACAGCATGCTCGATGGACGAGCGGGAGTTCGGACATCCCGCGGCGAATGCAATAATCCGGTGGTCCTGTGTGGTCCTGTCTCGGAAACTACTGTCCAACCAGACCTTCAACAAGTACCGGGAACCAACCGTTCCAGTTCCTGCAGAGCGACAGAACACACACCACAGAACAAACCATAAGACGCGCCAGCATACAACTCGCACAGCACGAGAGCGAGCTCTTCTGTTGATTCTTTGCAAATCGCAAGAACTCCACCAGCGGCCCCCCTCGCAAACCGTACTCATTACCAACCGCAATGTGTGTGGCCAGTGTGCGTAGCTCCGAACAAGCACACCGACTCACAGCTAACCGTCTTCCTGGCCGGGTCAAGCACTGGCACTTCTCGGTTTGGCAGCGCTGCCCAGAACTCTGCCGAAGTGCTGACGCTACAATCCATCATGGGCCAGGGGAATGAATTACGTTCGGCCTCTCACATACACTTTAAATGGATAAAAACATAAATTTCTCTGCTGAAATATTTATGTTGTTTACTAATGCGCCCAATGCCCGGGCGCACCGCACGCCACCACCGTCGCCGTCGTGCCGCCTTCTGTTCTGCAAATCGGTTTTCGGTCTTCGGCCACAGCACTCAGCCCTTGCCCAACGAACGGGAACGCAATCCGGAGTGTATGTGTGCCTGTGTGTGCGTGCGTCTTGCTACAGACCAGGCCAGGAAGGCTTCCGTTCCCCGGTGCTGGAAAAGCGGAGGAAGGAGCGAAGATCCACCGGGATCTCAAACACATTTCCATACAAAGAAGCCGCCTCACGGAAGATCCTCTGGACCGCAACATTTCCCCCGAGGCTAGCGTGCCAGTGATGATACCGATGTGTCCCCACCGAGGAAGGAAAGGAAATGAACGCAAAACACCGACCAGAGAGAGAGAGAGAGAAGGAGAGCAAAGTGTTCTCTGTGTGAACCCGCAGAGACCTCACCGGCCAGCCAGCCAGCCAGCCAGCCTCGCGGACGGTTTCGGAGGACAAATGTATGCGAAACGTTAACCCCACCGGCCGGCCCTGTCCTGTGCCGTGTCCTGTTTCCTTCCTGTTCGTTGGTGAAACGAAGTTATAAATATTTTAAATTAAATGAAATATATTTGCCCGAACGTCCGATGCGAGCGCGGTAGGCGAAGAGCCGCCTCGGACCTTCGGATGGCATCCCTTCGGAGCCTGGGGACGGGCCTGACGACTGAAACCAGCTGTGCTAGTGCTCGACTGCGTGGTCATGGTTCACCATAAGTCGGAAGAACCTCCTCTAACCTCCCCCTCCAAAAAGGGATACAAATAGTCAGCAACGGGTTGATGCGAGCGTTGTATCCTCACCGCTAGGCCTTGTCTCGGTGGTCTCGCCTCGTCGTCATCAGTCGTCGTCGTGCTGATGGGACGAGATCTCAATCGACCGCACGGAATGCTGCGCATGATAAGTGTCATTAGAACGGCTAACCATCATGAGCACTGGTCGGCGATGAGGACGCGAAGTCCGTGCCTTTAGAGACGTCGGACGAAGAGTTGCAGCCGCTGCTTGTGAGAAAAGGGGATTCACAAAGTTTACGGGCAAAACATGTGAGCCCAGACCAGTGGGTGCTCTCGTGTGAGCATAACCGAATCATCCACCACGCTTTGCATATGTTGCTGCCCGTTGGGGGGCGCGCACACAACACTGCACCAGGGAACTAGGAACCTAAGGATGATGCATCCAATAACGAATGAAAGGACGAGCGGTCCATGGTTGCTAGCTCGGTCTGTCACCGTCGGTTCAGTGTGGCCGCCAGTTGACACTAATTACAAGTGCCAGAACATTTGATTAAAAAGCATAAACATACCGAACCACCACCTCGGCTCACATCAGTCGCAGACCTCCCCTTCCCCTCGGAGCGTGATTATTAAATTTGTTCTTGAATTGGTTTTCCTTTCGTAGTTTTCGCTAAATCACTTCCACGATGGGTCCATAAACATTATGCGCGCGCGAAATGGCATGATGGCGTTGAGGCGGGGTGCCTCACAGTGATGTAAATCATGCAAAGTGCATTAAAGGGATTTGAAGTTTGACTTTAATATTAAATCATTTTTAAACTTTCGGCACTCAAGGCCCCACCCTTCGGCGGAATGCGAGCTCAAGTGGTGTGCCGTCGGTCCACTGGCACTGGGAACACTCTTCACTGCTCCTACGGTGCGATACTCCGCTGCTGCTGCTTCCGACGATGATTGATGTTGTTGGGGAACTATTTCGTTTCTTTTTTCCATCGTTTTTTTTTCTTTGGTTGCCCCTTCCTTGCCTCTCGGTGCCGAAGAGCTGCAAAAAAGCTCAACGACATAAAATAGAACAACAGCCCGTGGTAGTAGCAGCAGCAGCATCGGTAGCATCGGCAGCATCAGCAGGCTGTGCGACATATCACCAAGACGACTGGAGAGACCAACCGTTTTTTTTTTGTAGCTGTCTCTCTCTCTTTCTGGATGTTCGACTCCCTTCTGTATCCAAGCTCGATGAGATGCAGCATTCCACCTCAACTCACTAGCTATGCTGGGAGGCTGTCGGCTGGTCACGGGGGCGGTGGTCGGCCTCCGTTTCGTCGTCGGTTCGGTGCAGCTTAGCCTGTAGCATCAGTTATTTACGATATGGGATTTTTATTCAAATTCGTTCATCCCCTTTCCCGGGGTGGGGGGGCGAAGAGTCGCAAAAAGTGTCGCAGTCACGCCGCCCGACGCGGTGACACTGTTTGTCAGTTTCTACCTTAATGTGTAGAGATGTTGTTGTTGTTTTTTTGTCTGAGGACTTGAAAACACCGGTAATAGGGGGTGCAGTCGACGAGGTTGTGCTGTTATCGTTACTGGTTTCCCGAGATATGATATGCAACGAAATCTGGGCATCATTGAGGCACACCGGCTGTTTAAATATGGCATTTTTTTATCCAGCAGTCGCCTTGTGCATCCTCCTTTAGCTGTGCATAAAAGAAACAAGTTTTTGTCCAGTGTCCATGGGCGGTTTTGGTCAACCGTTGTACGGAGCAGAATCATTACAATGTTAGTTGGTGCGGCTATATTCTAAAACTCACTACAATTACGATCAACCTCGTTGTGGGCTGGCAGATTGCGTTGCACTTGCTGGTAAATAACCTTTTTTAGGTTAAGCATTGTTAAAAATTTAGTTGTGGTTTTGTTACTTTTCTTATTTTAGAAGGAATTCATATAAAATAGTGGCAGAAAAAATCGTTGAATAATATAATTTTCCTATATTTATAAATCGATGCAAAATTTAGGATGATCCAAGAATTCTTTCCCTTTTCCTGATGCCTTTTCAATTCAATGTGAATATCTGTAAACTAGTGACTTGAACAAAATAAAATTCTACTTTCAAGAAATAAAATAAACTATTTGATAAAAACTACAAATGTCAACGGTGTATGTGACATAATTATTGTTTCACTCGAAGACATTTTCCCACACCAATGAGGTAATGTTACTGTATTCAAAGCTCAAAAGTATCAACTCTAGTAACACAACCGATCAAAGCTATTAACTCGTCACAAACCAGTATAGCAAAAAGAGTGGCAAACATTACAAGCACAAAGCAAAACGCGCGAAATTATTGTGTAAATCAACTCCCATTTTTTCTTCTTCATTGGAACGAACCACACCGTAGTGCAGTGTCATGTAGCAATGACAATGCATGGAATACAGATGAAAGCATTATAAGTTCCACCTCGCGGTTGCCATTTCTTCTTTGCTCTGCGATGCTCTGGTTCACAAATCAAATCCACGCCAGCGCCATAGGATGTGGGTCATATTGAATTGCCAACAACCCCAGCCTCTCCACCTTTCCATCCCTCCATCCACAATGTTGGCACAAACCTATTCGACCTATTCGGGCTCCGAAATCAATCATTATCCTCTTAAATCCTTTGAAATGAAAAACGAACCCAACCTCCTGAAAAAAATCCGATCTGACCGGTCGAGGAAGTGCTGATCCTAAGGGAGGTGGAGAGAGGGGGTGTCCTATTGGACGACCGCAAGTTGAATAGGGTGAGCGGATAATTTTTACCCAACACGTCGGCGTCCGGCGAGGGCCCCATCAATACTTTTCACTGGATTCAGTTCGAATGATTTCGTTCCATTGCCAATGAACCTGAACGCGTGTGTGTCAGTATATGTGTATGTGTATATATATAATTTTCTTCGGCAATCATTCCCGGACCAAAGCGAAACTCGACACCGATCGAAAAAATGTGACAAGAAAATAGCGACGCGTCGCCTGGCGAGCTGGTGGCGTACCAGCAGCACCAGCAGCCGGGCTTCCGGAAGTGACGGCGTCAGTAGATTTGCCAAGAACCCTCGCTTCCTCTGCCCCCCCCCCTGCGCCAATCACCTGTTTTCCCTGTTGTGTTTGACCAGTTCAATACGGACGGACGGTCTGCCGGATCGGAATCGTCCCGAAAGGAAGGGGAGTGCGATAGAAAATGCTTTCGGACAGTTCAAAAGCATGGCTGGCGACCAGATTGTTCATCGGGACGATAGTGTCAAACGAGAGCCCGGTAGTAGCACCATGAAGGAAAGCAGCAAACGAGCCAAAGCAAAGAAAAAACGAAAGAAAAATGGAGAGACGAAAGAGGGAGAAAAAGCCTTAAACTGCTTCAAGATGATGTATGGATTTAATATTCTGCTTCTCGGGCAACCGCCGGCGGCCCCTAAGTAGTGGCTGGGAAAACAGCAAACTCATACTTTATCGGTTCCGTCCTCTCGTCCGCCGAACGCAGGGAGTACGGTGAGTACGGGGAGCACCAGGAGGGGCAGCAAAAAATACTTCCTCGATGGCAAAATAAATAAATAGGTTGAAACTGCTGACACTTGCGTGCTGGATGTGTACTTTGTATCAGATGTCCCCGGTCCCGTCGTCGTCGTCGTACGCTCGCTGGACCAGCTCGACCCTTCGGCATTCACCAGGCCAGGCCGCAGGAGACTGGACGCGGAAACGGGTGCGGGTCCAGTTCCACGCCTGACCGCGTGTGACAGTTTCCAGCTAGTCCGATGATGTCCCGGATTCCCATACTCCACGCCGGCACCGTCACACCGTATCGACATCGGGATCGACGGGTTCTGGATGGTCCAATCATCCATTTTGCTTCTGCTCAAAAGTGGAAATAAAATCCAATCATGGGACATAAAGATACACAGCGGAAGTAGGTAAAACGTATCGTCATAAACTGCAACACAAGCTGCGGGTTTTTCCTTTTTTTTCTTCATCGTTTTTTGTTGTTGTTGTTTTGTTCCCGCTCAGCATCAATCTTCAAAACGCTTGACGGAAAATCAGCTTTATACTTTTGCGCCATTTTTGCATTAGGTCATATCATGGGCCTCGGGTAATTTGCCGTGATGTTATCATTTTACGGGGAGGGCGGCGAGCCGTTCGCTCGAAGGGGGAGGTTGGATTATAGCTCCCCATAAACTAAAACTTTTCCAATAGCGGGGTGACCGGCAATGGTGGAATATATCGCATGTTGGGGTGAAAATGTTAACTCACAAAAATGAAAACTTTTCCTACTACAGCGTGTTGATAAACATAAACTCGACCAAGATGTAAAAAGTTGATATAATCTGTTGTTTCATTGATATGAATTTTAAAGATTAGATCCGAAGAAATAATGATAACAATGAGCCAGGTGTATAGAAACGAGTGGAAAAAGCTGAAACAACAAACATCAAGACTTGTTTTAGAAGAGCCAACACTATTCCTTTCATTTGGTTTAATGCATACTTCTTCACTAACACTAGTTAATCGGTAGCATTAGTTACCCTTTCATTTAGAACTGGAGCATAAGAAAATTCAAAGAGAAGATACATTTTCTCAACATTTCACAATTTACCGCATAATGGAGTTTGAGATCCTTGGATTATTTAACAGTTTAAATTTATTTTTCATGACATGTTACCGGCTACCTGGCGTCTCCATCATCGAGTTTCGGAACCGGAGCTACATCGTTTGGAATTGTCTTTACCTCTCTGGCCACGATCGCTGGCACCGGTTGGACTTTAGTGGGAAAAATCAAGTTCAAAAAAGTAAAAGTTTATAGCAAATTTTTGTCTAAATTGAGTAAGAATTAGTGTTGCATTAAGTACGAAAATATATACGAAATTAGTGAAAAGTAGTTTTAGTCATGTTAATTTATGCTTCTGTTAGATAATTTTATACCTTCTAGGATCTCAAGATGCTGTTCCAATCCTTGGTAACTGCGAACGATCCTGTACAGTAAGCACCTGGCTAGCAGAATCGTAAATGAACTCATCTCAAGGCAACGAAACAGTTAACAAGCCCTTCGTGGAAGAGCCACGCCGTTTTAATGACCTCCCAATGGTTTGGCAAGCATAGCGAGCCCTGCCAAAACTCGTTGACAGATTGTAGGCCTATTATTTGCAGAAGAAGAAACCTCAGTGCTGGCCCATCGCTAGCAGGCAGTGGCGAAGGGATCCAAGGTGCATCAAGTGGGCCAGCCAGCTAGCTGGTTGGCCATTTCGCGCAGGTATCATCGGCACCGCCTTACCTTTGCCTCGCTCTTACGTGTGCCAAGTATAATCAAATAACTCAAACCCGGTGCGGTTGGTGGTAAGAATTTATCTAAGTGCTTTTCCAGCACCTCACCAGCACCACCGAGCGAACGAGATGGTTTCTCCGGTCGGATCACCACAAATGAGAAAGGTTTCGGCTTCAGCACACACAGCTGTACCTTCAGCTTCAGTTGCTGCTCCTGCTGCTGCTGTTGGTGCCAAACGTTGCCCAACGGTGCCGGAAGATGGTGGTAAAAATTTATTTCGATAACTTTTATCATCCACCACCCCCTTCGCCCCCCGGAGGAGAAGTAGGACGCCTGCATCTGATCTGTACGTAGTTTTAATTGTATCCCATTACCGAGATAATATCGCTTCATTTATCAATATTATTGCACTTTTGTCTATAATTTTCTTCGATGGCACACGCTTTAATGCATCCCCCGTCCGACCAAAGCGGGGAGGTTAGAGGGGGTGCAAAGACCCCAGGAGGACATCCCCTAAACGACCGTAGCGAAAGCACCATCTTCTTGCCACTTTCCGTTGGCAAAGAAAATGGCTTCTTGATTGGGAGCTGCTGCTGCTGGTGCTGCTGCTGCTCCTGCATGTGGTACGTGCGTTAAGCGTACTGTACCAACCGGGCACTATCGACGCCTTCGATCCGATCGAAATTGGTAAAACGGGCTCTCGGGAGAGAGAGAGAGAGAGAGAGAGAGAGCAAGAAAAAGGCCACTTCCGGTACACGCTCTCCCCCCTTTTTATGGTGGCCCGCATTAGCCACTTTGTTGCAGCTCCATTGTTTAATGAAGATTTTACACTGTCGCAGTTCGGTGAATGCCCCTTCGCATCCTGGGCCCCTCCTGTTCGGTAAGTAAGGCAAGCCTTCTAGACAGCTCTCCCGAAGTGTGCCCCGTTCCCGGGTGCACCGAAAATAGTAATGGAAAAGTAATCTTAATCTAAATCTAAATTGTACTCCATTGCTGCTGCTGCTGCTGCTCGCTTTTTTGGGCTGAACGAATGCTGCAGCTGCAGAGCAATCGCACTCTTGCAGAAGCGCAACGACAAGACAAACGGTCTCGAAGCTCGCAATCCACAAATATGGGCGTGGGGGAGGAGGGGCGACCGACATTGTGCCTTTGGGGGCCATTTCCCGGGCCACGCGCTTGTCATGCGACGTCATACGCGCCCACGGTCTCCTCACCACCACCATCACCTCGTTCGTGGTTCTCGGTCCGTGAAGTGGCGCTTAAGACGATGCGCGCCGGAGTCGCGTATATGGGAGATAATTAAGAAAAATGACTCAAACGGTGCTCCGGCGTGCAATTGAAAATGCAGTCAGTGAAACGTGTATAATTTGCCAACCGGAGCCACAGCCACGGTACCATAGTTGGTTATACTCGAACCAACTCAGACACAGAAGACACAGAAGACGACAACGACGACGACGGCGACGACGATATGGGTATGATTTGATTATGCTGGGAAAGTGATCCACACGCGGCGGGCGAGGAAAAGTGGGAAATGAGTACCTACGGTGCAAGATATGGCGAATGAATTCAAGGGGGGTTCAGAGGGGTTCAAAGTTTTAATCTAACAGAACAAGAATAAGTCGGCCGCCGGCGAGCATCGGAACGCGCTGCTTGTCGCTGTACGCGATACGCGGTTTTTGGTGATGGCTCTCTTCTGGCTGGAAAAGTGTTGTTCAAGTTATGCGTTTACCAGCGGTAGAAAACTTTGCCTTATCTTTCGCTCCCTCGAGGCAACGCGCACGCGACGTAACATTTCACCGGTTTTTGAGCCTAAGCGACTTTGACTTATGGGACTGGCGGGAGGCACACGGTTCGCTGTTCGCTGTAAACGGTAGCTCTTGCACAGTGACCGAAAATGTTTGAAAATTGTTCCAAAAAGAAACGATAGTTGAAAGATATAAAACCCATGTTAAAGCAACGAACCTTTGCCTCCTCACGTGCCACATAATCATTCGCTTCATCGCAACGGCTGAGCTGTTCGAAACGATTGGAAGATAATGAAACAGCTCCTTACATAAAGACGAGTTAGCGGCTCCCTTAAGGGAAATGGGGGGAGGGGCACACCGACTGCATTCAAGCTGCCAAAAATGCTTCCAACTGGAGATACTGGAGAACAATGACGGTACCGTTGTGGGGTACGTGCTCATACGCAGCTCATAAAACCATTAGCTGGGAGGCGAAGGAACGGTACCCTACGGTATCGATGGAAAGCACTCAGCGCCAGCAGCTCATCCACTTTAATAAGGTTCAGACTCGCTCTCTCTGTCTGTAGCTCTTAATTATGCAGACAGTGTTTGCGACTCCGTCTGCCAGCTAAGCTGGGGTTCCTATTATTCGGTGCATTTTGGCTCATACATTCTGGATTAGAGTACCGTCGCGACGGTTGCCTCACTTAAATGAACTTCATGATACAATTGGGGATCAACTGCTGAGCAGAAGCTTTGTGAACGGTTCAGTGGTTAAAAAGGTGTTGCTATAGAAGACAGATTAGAACTAAAGTACAGAAGGAATTGTAAGTCGTTCCGAAATTGGCCATAACAGTACGTCAAGCTTAAAATTCAGTAGGTAACAACTCGATAAATGATTCTAGATCATACCTTTGTACGACATACAGTTTATTATGACTGCGTGCTTCCGCAAGGATGAACTTCTTCATCTTCGCAAGACACTCGCAGTGTACTGACCCGATTGGCGCAACCTCTCCCTCCCCCAACAAGGCACGTTCGGCGTCAGGATCAAGGGGAAGCAACCTCGTTAGCTCTACCTTTAACATGATTTCGCCACACGTGCAAACACCTTTCCGGCCAGAAAGTCACACTGAATCACCTGGTAATGAGAAACGTTTCCTCAATTCCCGGAGAAGGTCAAATAATCTACTTGTAACCTTAGCGCTAAGCGCCACCTTCCAGCATCCATCGTCACCGTCGCCATCGTCCTTCTCCGGCTCCGGTTCCCGCACCACCGGTTCCGGCAATCCACTTTGGTGCGGCTGCGGTAATGCAGCCAATTATGTGGTGGTTACCGCACCCTTTTAACAAATTGAATCCAACATCCTTCCGGTGGCTGATAACACCTCTCAGCCGGAAGTGGTTACCGTAGGTGCCGTATTCCTTTGGAACCGGTGCTCTGCTGCTGCCGTTCGTTCCTTTCCTCGCCAGGGATTTGACCCACGGTTGTCCATCAAATTTCCCGTACGGATTTGAGATAGAGAGATAGTAGTTTCTAGTTTCTAAGAAGGAACCCGGCCATTTGCTGATGCTGATTTGATGGACGAGATTCAATGGGTGGAAACTTGGATGTAATAACTTCATCGCAGCTTCATCACGGATTCTATTAGCACGGGTAGGAGATTTACTTGGATAAGATTGGTAAGATATGGATTGATGGAAGCTGAATGTATACTGTCTCAATATTAATTGAGCACTTACTTGAATTTCCAAATTTCAATTCAGATTCTACAATCTCGCAAAATCGGCGCTAAGTTAATCTCGATCTAAGCTAAGACCAACTTCTGCAAAAAGGTACAAAACTATCGATTTGAAAAGCACTCCAGACCTTTTCATCATGTTGCTTGTGCCACGGAGAGAAAAAAAAACCACGATTCATAATTCAAAAGTCATAATAATTGACGGCATAGCCAGACAGAAAAACTGCATAATCCACCCCGCTCCGCCAAATTCCGTCGGAGAGAAAAACCGGAACTTGTTGTGCAGAATCGATATGCTGCAATGACGCAGCTGCCGCTCTCTATCGAAAGGCGAAGACTAAACCGAAGCTACTGGCCTCGCTCTGGTGCTGTGGCCCGCTAAGAACCACCCACCGACCCGCCGATGAACAATAGCTTCAAGACAATAATTAAATTAAACAACAATAAACAGTGCACCGGGTAACGGGCAGCACCGAAAAGGGGTTGGAAGCTGGACGCTTGAAGAAGAAAGCCGGAAAATGCTGCAGCACGAGCAAGAGTTTGAGAGCGGTTTCGCCCCATTGACCCACGCGCACCAAACCGAGCAAGGCACCATCGCCACCCTTATGCCACTCCGGTGCCCGGAACATCGAACAAACAAATAGCCGCCGTTCGCCCGTTCGTCTGCATAGCGCTGAACTAATTAAGCGGTCCTTTTTCTCGGACAGCTTGCCGGGCGCGATGTTGAGCAGCACAAACAAACCCAAACCGGGTGATGTGGGGGGAAAAAAAGATCCCAGCACGTTTCCACGGCTGCCAAGGCCTGGCACATCCGGGGACCGAGCTCCGGGGGCTCGGGTTGCGAATGGAAAATTCTCAAGTGCAACGCTCGAGTACGCTACGCTTTGCGGAAATTTATTGCAGATTGTTGGCCACCAGGGACAGCGAGAGAAACAGAGAGAGAGAGAGACGGAGAGAGAGAGAGAGAGAGAGAGAGAGAGAGAGGCTGCGGGGACGGAATGAAATTCTTCCGAAAATTTAAGAATTGTGTATCGGTGACGGGAAGTGAGGGAAATATGGCTCTCCAAGGCATACAATTCGACGGCTGACACCTCTGTCTGGGTGGATTCCTTTACTTTACAACCAACATTATGCTGCTGTAGTAACATGCTATAAATAAGAGCGAAAGTTAACTTTTATAATTTCTATTGTGCCATCGGTTCTCTCTACAATGGAAATGCATAGCGATACCAATCAAACCTCCACAATGTGGTGTTTTTAATTACTTTTTTTTCTTCATATAAATAGCAATGTCCACCATGAGCAGTACGGACAATCTGCGACGCAAGAAAAAGCACCAAAAGTCGCAACACAACCGATTGCACCAATTAACGAGCGCACTCCAAGTTTTTAGGCTGTCCGTTGCTCCTCTACAAAGTATCTATTAGCGGGAACAAAGAAAAAAGTTTAATGTTCAGTCGAGCATGGAATAGAAAGTGGCCGCACAGCACCATGAAATTCACGATGCAGATGTGGCCAACGGTCGGCCGCCTCCTAATACTACCACATAATTATCGAATCCATCACGCCGCTCGCTGGAAAGAATACAGAGAAACCTCGAGGCCAGTAAATGAGATTGTCATCCGTTTTTGGCGAGCCAGTCAACCGCGTCAACCGACCGCCGCCACCGTGAAGTGAAGTGTTCCCTTTTCCGAAGCGAAGAAGCGTTGAAACGTTCGCCGAGACTATCGGAGAGCAATATATCAAGCCACCGGGCGGGAGGATTTAAGGATCCGGGATTTGTTTGTCCGAGGTTCCGTATCCCAGGCCCCTGGCGCACTTTTCCGGCCCGCGGGGAAAAGTCCAATTTTTTTGCGGATTACCTTCTAAGCTTCACCGTTCACTGAAGGTCAGTAATCGATTTCGGGGGCTAGGCACACCGGCAGGCATCCTTTCGCAGGAAAACCGTCGCGTCGCGCCTTCGTGGTTGTATTACGGCAGCGAACGCCTTGCGTTCCTTCGAGCGTTTTTTTTTTGTTTTATTCCAGACCCCGGAGTCCGGAAAGAGCTGCCCTTACTCCCCGCACACAGCGCTCTAAGTCAGTCGGTCTTCTAATGAAACCTTAATCTCAGTGTTTTGGCTTATCATCTGTAGCGGACGGCCACGTTTCCTCTGCTCTTCTATTATCTTATTTATTGCTTTTAAGGTATTATCGGTAGTAATCGACAATATTGCAAAAGAAGAAAAAAGGATATCGTCCGAAGTGCAAAGGGAAATGGTCAAAATTGAACAGCAAATTACAATACGGGCACAACCATAGCAAAGAGACTTTTTAAAGGGACACTTTTTTGCTCTTAAAAAAAGAAAAAAATACAAGCTAATGGAAAATGAAACCTTTTCAACGGTGATCAGTGAGGATTATTGTAATTAAAGTTGAAACGAGGGTAAATCCCATGGTTGGTTTCTATATTTTTAAAGGGCATCTTTTAAAATCTATTTAATACGATGCAACCATGCTGTACACAATGCATTGAATCATATTGAGCATATATGCTAACTACATAAAACCAATTAACGGCTACGTCCTTATTATTCTTTTAATTGTTTGAATAAAATCAAAATTCTAAAAAGTTCACGCTTTTTCGCAACACAAAAACCTTTACAATCCCCGTACTCGTACTTTAAAAATACAGTAAAAATATAAAAAGCCTATAATAAAGCTGTCACAAATCACTTCCACTTTGTGTCCCCGTGAAGCAGGCCGCGACTTCAAAATAACGCAACATCGTGGCAACCGCCGCGTTTTCCGCCGCTTAGTTTGCTGTCAAGTTGAGTTTGGGCGAGTTGTACCTTCCGGCCTTACAAACCCCACCCGGCTCTAACGGCTCCAAATCCTCCCCAACGCGCGTTGTCCAAATCGAAATTTATA
>NC_064877.1:67275646-67280646 GCF_943734665.1 Anopheles aquasalis | reverse complement strand
AAAAGAAACTGTTTGAGCAAGTTGATCAATGCAACATGCTTGTTGATAATATCAGCTGTTTTTAAAAGAAAATGGAAAATAATGTATGAAAAAAGGTTAATTTAATGACGAAATTGGTAGTAGAGATCTTTTAACAAGCTGGTCACATAAAAGTCGTCATTAGTTAAGTTCTTTTCATCTCCTTCTTTTAATCTGTAACGCTATTTCGAATGAAATTTCAGAAAACAAATATCTAATTAATTTAACAGAATTGCTGCTCACTTTCGCTACCTATTTCGAATATCTGTACTTAACTTTTAGTTTTTTACACATTTTCCTAGATCATTCTTTTCTGCAATATTTGCTGTTTATTTCTGTTCCTCCATTGATAAGAAGAAAGTAGTTTTTAAAAGAAAATGCTTAACGAAACGTTTCACTTGTTCGGCTATTTTGAAAATGTACCAGTGTAGAATTCTATGTCATCTTCAAACAAATCCATTAGAAGAAGAGTATTTCCGGAAAGATGATTCAAATAACGATCCAACGCTACGCCCTCTGCATCAATTATGTTAGAAAATTATTTCCGTCGAATCCATAATGTTCTTCTTTCTTCTCCAGTCAACCCCTCACTAACAACACCTCCGCATGAGAGGCATTAAAAAGTCGGAAAAGCCCTCCCGAACACCCAACTCATGTGCCTGGGAATCTGGTCTTTTAATTTGACACAAGCTCCTCTGTTGATCACCACATCGGTCGCCACTTTCCAGGTAAATTTGACCGGAACGGAAAGGCCTCCAAAAAAGGGCAACCCCTGCACGCATTACGAATTCTATTTCCGATTAATATACCCCGCGCCATTCTGCCTTCTACACTGACCCATGGCTATTTACAGCATAAGCATAGAACAGCATTTCGACCCGATTTCCCGACCGCTGTTCCGATTCTAAGAAACTGTGTTTCGTCGGACCCATTTTTCATCCTTCATCCAAGTGTCGTCTTCGTCGTCGTTTTGGTATCCATTTCATTTTCATTCAATTTATCTTCCGTCCCGAACCCGGAGCCCCGTTCACGATGCCCAAAAGTCGCTTGGCAGAATTCAAATGCCCTTCCGGCCCCGTTTTCCCATCCTTTCGCGAGCGGCTCCCCGGCTTTAGTGTCCTCGTCCGCGGTAACATAAACTTTACAATTCCCCCGGGAGCCACGGAACGGGCAGGAGAGGGATATTCCTGTGGCTTTTTTTCCATTTTTCTTCACCATCCTCGGGATTCGGGCCGGGCGCGGTTCTGCATTCCCCGTACAAAACTCTGTCCCCGTATGCAAGTCTCCGGCTTCTCCCGGTCGACAATGGGAGGAAAATCTGTTTGTTTTCTAGTGGACTTTTCGCGGGGACCTCCCGGATCCCCCCTCTCCGCCCCGTGGGTTCCCGTGATCCCATCTCCGGGAGGTGGTGGAAACCATTCAAAACTATCGCCCGTCCCTCCCTTCCTCCGCTCGGTGACAGCTCTCCGCGGAAAAGTAGAATAAAGTGGAAGCCATTTTTCATATTTCACCATTTGGGTTGTTCATTTACAACGGGAGTGCTGCCGCGGGAGTAGCGAAGTGGAGGACCGAAGATCCTCGCGAAGAAAACTACCTCGAACACACAAAACCGCACATCGTCGACGCTTGCAATCCGGATCATGCTTTTCACCCCAAAAACCCAACGTGGCAAATTGGTCCCGGGAGATTTTACCGGTTCGCCGGATTCGGTCTTTCGTGGTGACTAAAGAAAGAGAGAGAGAGAGAGAGAGGTATGGGGAGAGAATCGTGGTAGCAAGGGGTGCGAAGGGGAGAGTTCTGTCGTACCGCATTTTGGCAACTGTGTGTCGATGACGACTTTGTTTATCACTTCGGTGGTGCTGTTTTCTCAGCTTTGCACAACAACTTTTTCGCGCGGTGAGGCGTGAGGATTCCGAGCATGGCCCCCAGAGGCGCTGGCCAACTTTTTCCCCCCTTCCATCGATGATCGAGGGATTGCACCCGGGTGCGATCCCGGAGGCTCTCGCAAATCATCAAACACCCCAGCCAGCCAGCACAAAGCCAGCTAGCAAAGTTGTGGCCACTGGTCCGGCACCGCAGCTACGCTTGGGCAGTTTATTCTCGTACAGCATCATCACCCTCTGCTCTGGCTTTGACTTTCGAAGCTTGCGAACCATTTTTCTCGCACTATCCGTGAGGATCAGAAATAGTACTGTACTGGCCGGGGTTTTTGGCACGATCAGCTGGTCGGACTGCATTTTCAAACACATTTTCTTTCCTTGTCGAACAGCAATGCACCGTCGGGTGCATGTCGTGAGTTGTAATGCTCGACGGGCTCGAACGCCATGCAACACTGAAGTGTGAAAATGATAACCTCATCAAAACCCGTCTGTCTACGTATCTGTCCCCCTTCAGCTTGTGTCAGCTACTTCGTCACGCGAATGATGAAATGCAAAAGAACGACAAAAGTACAAAGCATTAATGAAGGAAGCGAGAAGCTGTAAACTCTGGCACTCTGGCACATCCAGTACTCCAGCGGGGAACCAAAAGAAGGAAAGCAAAAAGAAAAAAAAGGGTAAAAAGAGGACGCCAAGGACGACACAGAGAACTTCAATCCCCACTGATAATCCGCTCCTCTCGTTACTGCAAGCGCTTTTCGCGCAGTTTTTTTTTTTTTGATCCCTTTGCTGCGTTAGCTTTTTATTTGTATTCTCAGGCTCACGTCCACTTTCCCTTCCTTCCTGTCGCACCCAAGGGGATCCGTACTGCTCGGCTGCGCTCTATCTTTCAAATTATCTTAATTGCAACAGTATGGAAAATTGAATTATGTTTACGAGAAAAGAAAAGAAAAGTTACTCGGCAGTGGCGCTCACGGCCGCCTTCCTCGTTTGGCTTTATTTCATTTTATTTCATTTTTGTTTGGCTCCTGGCGCACTCCCTGGCGCTGAGAAAAGGGGCGACGGGTGCACTAGCTGTGCACTAGCTGGCCGCGCGCGCGGTCAGAGAGGGCGGCCGTAACGAATCGAACTCTGGCCACAATTCGAACGCCGGCGCAAAGTCCAACTCTCTAAGACTTTTCGGTTCCCTTGGCAAATAGAAGTTTGTTTGGCGCCGGCACTACCGATACTGCTCGCTGGGGCCTCGCACGATTGCACGTCAAAGGAAATTGGCCGAACGAAACCGGCGGACGGCCGGACGCACCCTTTCGAGCGCAGCAGCGGGAAAAGCGCGCGGGGAACGCTGATTGGTCCGCGTGCGCCTCCAGCTCGCGCCCTGCGCACTAATGAAGTGAAGCATCTGCCCAACGGAATTCATTTATCATACGTTTGATTGAGAGGAACTCTTGTTGGCAGCATGTAATTAGTTTTGGCACCGGGGGACCGCTGATTAACGTAATCAGCTGCTGAGTCCTCCTGCTGCTGCTGCTGCTTTGGTGCGTCTTGGCGTCGGTTGGATTGCGATGTCGTTACTACAATTGGCGGCTGTAAGGAGCAAGGAGTTTACTTGGCAAGGAAAGTCACCTTGCTCAGTTTGTTCAACCGCTGAAGATAAACGGTCACGACGCTGGGAAAAGTCCTTTGTTTTTAATTTTATTTTGGTTTTTCTTTCGGAGAGGGGAGCACTCTGGATTCCGGAGTCCAACATTCGGAGTCCAGCAGGTAATGAACTAGAGATGCGCGGGAAACGAGCCATGACAAATCGTTTACCAGTTTTTAGGGGAGCGTTGCAAACCAGCCTCTCGGTTTGTGGTGCAAGAGGAGACGTTTAGTGGAAAATTCGTTCCGGAAATGATAAGAATGGAATAAGAGAAAGGAGAGTCACCGATAAACTAGCTGAAAGCTTTGATGTGGTTAATTTAGCGAAACACGGCGTTTGGAACTGAGCAACGAAAAGTAAAATGCATAAAAAACATGAAAAAGTTATCCAATTAACCTTACCATTATCTAACAATTGCTCTCTAACTTACAATAATTGAATTGCCGTACAAGCTGAAAGGATCACGCAGTTAATGAAAGACTATCCAACAGTTTTACTTAATAATAACATAATAATAATACATTCTACTTATACGCAAACAATCTATGGATGTTTGATGCAGCGATCGCGGACTGCTTTGCTTCTCACCCTCACAATTTATGAACTGGAAGTTGTTCAACAGACAAATCCATAAGTCATGAGGATAAACCTCTAGCTATTGTTTGCGAAATTAATACGAACGCAAAATCACTTTGTCCAAGTACAATTCGCTGGCAATCGCATGGATAAATGAATTTCAAGAAATTTAGCAACAGCACGTTGTACAACAGCAAGATTGAGCTCTACATTTCTGAAAATAAGCGTCGAGTTTTTCACTTTTCAACTGAGGGCAATGTTTCCTGGAAAAACCGATAGAGAATGGTAATCCCAAAATTATTTCAAGATTTACCCAACTCAAACAGTGTAAGAACATCAAATAAATCAAAAGCACGTTGACGTCTTTGCATTATTTATTCGCAACAAATATTTGCAACCTGCAACCTGCTACAAGACGGATCGCTCGGAAAACATTGTCCAACCTTTTGGCGTCACTAATGTTCAACTAAAACAATAGCCGACCGACCATGGATTCGGTGGAATATCAGGTTCTATACAAACTATCCAGCTTCCCCAGACGCTCAACTTCCTGGATCAAAAAGCGGTAACACAAAACTTAAACATTTTAACAAGTTGACAAACAATGCCCAATTGCTAGTTGTAACCGGGGCTGGACAAAAAAAAAACTATGGGTGGATGAGGTGACCAGCGGGCAGGAGTTGGTAATTTTTGGCTTTGACAGAGCCAAACCAGCGATACGGCGGTGGCAGCGGGCGACGGAACCGACAGAAAACAATTTACCGTAAACAAAAAAGTGTAATTAAACTCACGAACGAAGTTACTCGGACCGTCGGAAATGGAGTGAAAAATGAAACGAGAGTGTAGGCGCGCCGGGGCGAGGCGATGGAGAGGGTAGTATGGCGCACGGT
>NC_064877.1:67263146-67268146 GCF_943734665.1 Anopheles aquasalis | reverse complement strand
GCTTAACTTAGACCGAGTTAAAAACATCAAACAAAAATTAACCCTTTGCATTAACTTGATAACTATTTAGAAGGTAGGTTTAGCTCGTTAAAAAATGGTGTATATGTGCCTCTTGTAAACCAGCCAATAGTAAACGTTTTCTATATTCATTCTCTGGGTTTATCATCATTTTACTCGTTCGAGCCCGCTGCTCTTGTCTTACGCGCAATAGTTCTCCTTAAGTTTTGCTATAGAAAAAGGCAACAATATGGTAAATCGTCTTATCGTAACTCTCGCTCGCTCGCTCTCCGTTCATCGCGTTGCTCTTCGTACCTCCCTGAAAAACGCTACTTCTCCTTAGTCACAATCCGTTTCAAACACGCACACACTCATTCGGTTCATGGCTTCTCTGTCTCATACTCATTTGCTCTTTTTTCTTAGTAACAATTCAATCGTTGCGCTGATGCTGTATGCGCTGCTGCATGCTGCTGCTAGTGGTTCACAAAAACTGGTTCCGTGTTCATAATACAAAATAACGAAAAATCTGTCTTGTAGAATTATATCTATTATCAGTTGTGTTTCCATTTGTTTGACCGACACGCTGTACAGCCGCTATGCGCAGCTCTATTTTCTATTAGTCTATTTTTGTTTATATTACCTATGATTTGTATAGAGTCTTGCCATAGTCGAACGCCCATCGAAGGAAAAAATAACGCATACAAAAACTCTTCCCTTCCCTCCCTCTCTCTCTCTCTCCCTCTCTCTGATCCTTGCTGCATCATCGCAAATTATCCCGTTTTATGAAACTAGACCAACAATAGGAGTTTACAGTGTTGTTACTGTATCCAGACATCTCGCACGGTATGTTGGTGTACTGGCCCCTGATGTCTGTAATTTCATCTGTTTCTCGAAGCGTGTTTTGTGTAGTTTTGAATGAAAACGAGGCAATATTTTCATACAAATATATAATAAAACGCTTCACTCCTAATCCTCCACAATTATAAACTCTCTAATATAATGATTATAATTTGAATGTACTATTGTTTATTCATTGCCTTGTCTTTTTATTATTGTTTCTTGAGTTGCCCAGTGACATTCAACATTAAGACAACCAATATTCAAGACAAATTAATAAAAAAAGATAATGTGAACTCTTCGAAGTTGATTGTAAGAACTGATGAACAAAAACAAACAACATAATCTACGAAGAAGTAAACAATGTGAAGATAAACCAACAACCGTGTGCCTTTTATGCGCCTCCATCATTTTGGAAAAGAAAAGAAAAACATATCCGAGCGAAAGAAAAACAAACGGCCACGATGTAGCTTTCGTTGTCGGAGCTTTCCATTGTTTCGTCTCCGTCCCCGCGTTTGTTTCCCATATGCTCACGCTGTTGCAAACCCGGGTCTAACGAAAACGACGCTTCTTACCATGCTTCTTGTTGCCACCTTTCGTTGCCTTACGCTTTTTGCCACCGCCACTAGCAGAGGCCGAAGCATAGTCACCTTTTAGCGCACTCAAGTCAGAAAAGTTTGTTAATTCGTCGCCAAGGGATGCTGCAATGGAACAAACAGAAACAAACCGATTACATTGGGAGTCTAGGTCGTTGGGTAGTATTGCACATTGCTAACGCGACATCTACCAAAAACCACCCAGAACATGCAAAAAAGCTTCGTTGTAGTACTCAACGAAAAGCTTTTAGTACGCAGCAGAGCTTATCGTCTGAGTAGCGCGTATACTAAGAACGGAACATAAACGGTCGTTGTCGCGCAACAAGATTGAAAACACCGAAATTACAGCCGAGAACTTACCGAGCGTCGTGAGCTTTCTGCTGCGCTGCTTGTCCGCTTTCGTGATCGGCAAACGTGTCAGATATGACTCTTCGTATTCCTCTCGTTCCCGCTCGCGACGTGACAGTATCTGCTGGGCACGGGAACTGCTCGATAGCTCGACTGGTGTATCGAGATACTCATCCTTCAGATCACGTATCAAGGACGATCCGAGTGCGCGCTTCTTGGCTCGCTCGAGCTGCTTGCGAGCCCGCTCTGCTTTCGTGTCCTCCTCGTAAGGCATCGATGTCAGTTTGGGTGGCACGTACACGTCGTGCTTGCTACGGCGGGCACCAGTGGTACCCTCCTCGGCCGTGGCGGCCTGATCACCCACGTCCACAGTGACAGCGCTGCCAAGACCTGTCTTTTTTGCTGCTTCCTTAGCGCGCTTCAGTTTTTCCATTACCTTCGCCGAGCTATCCGAATCTCCATCCGAATCCCCAGCTGCCCCTCCATCATTTGCAGTCGCCGCCCCGGGTTCCGGTAACTGCGACATCAGGTTTGCCGGGTTCGCTCGGAAAGAGGTTGGATCGGTTGCACCGCTGCTGCTGCCGGTAACGGCTGTTTTCACCAATTTATCAATCTGGTACCGAAGCTTGTAGTCGATCGGCCGGATTTTTTCGAGCACTGTTCGAATTTCAATCAAACGATCGATCGAAGGATCATTCTCAATGCGATGGCCTAAATAGAACGGATTGAGAGCAAAGGGATACGGAATTATTGTACGGTACTTGGCGCAATTTGTATGGGCGCCAACTCAAAACAACTTACCGGAACACTTCCTAAGCACAACATACGTCAGATTGATGAGATAATTCAGCAACATGTGATACTTGATTTCTAGGAAATTTAGCCCGTACTCAGTGGACAGTTCACCGGTTTTCACTCGCTGCAACATATTGCCAACCAGATCGGAAACCTGTTTGAAGTTACTATTCATCTCATCGAGCAAACGCAACGCCTGCGGGAGGTCCGGCTGGATGTCGTACTCGTCCAAAGCCTGTAAAAACAAAGAGCATAAAAGAGTTGGCATTAGTCGACGATAAAAACACTGGCATTGCGAACAAAGAAGATCAATCCCATCGCCAACAATGAAAATCGTTCGGATATTTCAATAACCAACGACTACCTTTGGTCAATAAAAGAGGCATTAGACGGACGCAAAGCCCCATGCGGCCCGGTAGTGTTGAAAGAGTACCCAAAAGATAGGTGCATCGAACAAAGCTAGAAACTAAAAAAACTACACCACGCCAGATCGCCCTTTTAGATATTAATATCAATATCAATCAAACATGACGAACCAGACGCGAAAGCGGACCCTTTATAATGCCGACGCCGACCAATGCCATTGCTGCGCTCCGCACTTTTTTGTTCGCATTTTCTAAGCGCTATACGTATGGCAGAAGTCGCCGCCGAGCCGCCGCTGGACAAGAGTTCGTACGGTCAGTGCTGCTTGCTGATAAATATTTTAGCTCTTTTCGTGTTCGTGTAGTTGCTTTACGAATACTAGCGTCTACTCCACCGTGACATAGAACGGAGCGTGAGCTTTATGGATAGACGAACGTTTTTGTTGATTCGTTTAGGTTAAACATCCGGCTACATTCGGTACAAGCACAAACAATGGAGCACCCACCATCTCATCAGATCACACATGACTGAGTAGCACTATAGTTCGGTAACTATTGATAACAAGGGTCGGTGCATGCCATGCTGCAAAGTGCACACAAGTGCAACACAAGTTCGAAATCCATATGTAAAGGCCATATAGTTCAATATCCCTATATTATGTTTTGTTTCGGGATTCGCATTTTTTTTCAAATCGATCAATTTCGTGAATCTTGTCGGAATTATCACTTTCATTACAATCAAAAGCTTGGTATAAATTCTAAATTACTATACTTTTATTGTCATAATGCGACATCTTTGATCTATGTTTGAGCAACCTGTCGACCACTGGGTCGCTTAGAAATCACTTGTTGTACCATCCTTGATATTCATAAAGCCTATGTTTGTAGATTGGTCTCCTCGAATTGAAATAGAACTAAGCAGAGTTACACAGAATAGAAAAAGAAAATATACTAAGAAAATTACTATATGTTATCATGTTAAAACTGCGATGAAATCTTAAAACTGTGAACTTTGTATTGTATACAAATTGAGAAAAAAAAGTCGAAGCTGACTATTGTACTTTCTTCATTTCACTTCAGTAAAAGAGAAAATTGTACCATCATACATAAAACAAGTTGGTATGATAATCATTTGTCTATTGTCATCATATTTTTTGTTCAGAGCCGCATATTGTATTAAAAACCACCAGTGTCCACTTGACAGAATTATATGCAACTAAAGCGCAACACGAAAAGTAAGACTATAAATGAAATTGCGTGCCTGAATGCTTGGAAACATAAAACGAAAATATAATTTACATTTTCATTTTTAAAGCCTGATTAATTCTTATTTGCAACTGCCCCACCATCGAGATGCTTTGACATACGTTATAGGAGCAAAGAGAGTACTACAGAACCAACCCAATCCCACCGAAGCGCGTCAAAACATATTCCGTGCAGGTGCATGCCGGGATCTGAAATGAACACATACGGCGAACACGTACACCAACCAACAGCGAAACGAACTGCAATACCGCGCACCACGCGTACATAAGAGGCTAATGTGGGCTGCTGGTGTCGCTGGTGCCCCGAGGGGGGGTGTGTGGGCGAACAGTCGATTCGTCGATTTCGGAACATCGAAAACGCGCACGCGGCGGCCCCGCGGATTATTGATTTATTTCCATTCATTCCATGGTGCCTCCCCCTTCCTGTCCTCCACGATTATGCCTCCACTGTTCCTGCCAGTTCTCGCCAGTGTACTAGCAGCAGAGGGATCGGATTTTCAGGATTTTTTTTTTTGTTGTTTGCTGCTTCTGTCCGAATACACGTCCGCGTCCAGGGCTGAGCCCCTTTTCCAATTATCCTCAAATATATTTACCCCCTCTCAGTTCCCTCGACTGGACGCTCGCTGGTTGTGCTCGATCCGATCCACCCCAAAAACGGGCGCGGGGCCACTGCCGCCACTGCACGAGAAAATACGTCGAATCGGCGAGCGAGTGAGCGAAAGCGATAGCGCGATTCCAAAAGATGACCACAAAGTGAAACGATTCGTATCGCGAAGGGATGAATTAGGTCTGGAGTGCTC
>NC_064877.1:67243146-67260646 GCF_943734665.1 Anopheles aquasalis | reverse complement strand
CGCTCAAACGGCGCTGGCACTGCATCGACGGTGACCAGGAAACCGTAAAAGCTCTGCCACACTGCTGCTCCGGGTGGCTGGCTGGAGACTGGTTGGTCGCATCATGCTCGAAACGCTCACCTTGGTGTGCCGGTGACCATCGAGGCTTCGAATATTGACGACCGTGTGCATGCACGCAGCAGGCAAGAGAAACCATGTGTATGGAACCCGAACGGACGCCAGTGTGAGCTTTCACGTGCTGCTGTTGCCGCATGCATTCGTAGCCAAAAAGGGAGAAAACCCGGGAAAACTCGGGGCGCCTAGGAAAAGCGGAAAAAATGCTTCACGCGAATGGCGAATCAAACGAGAAAAAAAAACACAAAACGAAACGAAACGTGAAAACCCGGACCGGGGAAAAAGGTACGGGAGAAACAAATACCAGAAAGAATGGCGCAATAGCCACCACTCCGCCACCCACATCCATCCATATCGACGAATGGTGCGGCGGAATGGCATCGGTCGGCCGTCTCCTGGCCAGCACACACAAAAAAAAACGCGGAAACTGGAAAAACGAAAAGTACTGCGAAATGGCTGAATTGGAGCGGTCGGTTTTTCGGACCCACGGACCGCTAGTACTCTCTCTCTCTCTCTCTCTTTCTCCATTTTGCTCTCTTTCTCACTTTGTCTTTTGGTGCTTGCAGGACTCGCTGGCTGATATCAAGCACAATACACATGCCGCGGTGCTATCGCAGCCGCATGCACCACATAGTCCGGGGGGAAGGGGGTTTGGTGGCCTCGCCTCTGTGTGGCTTCAGGTCCGCTCCATCATGAAAAACACACACAGATACACACAAAAACGGTATCCTTCTTTTGCTGGACTGCATATGGCCGGTTTGCGTCTCCGCTCGCCAGGAAGGTAGTTAGTAGAGGCGAGAGAACCATTGGCGGCACCAGAAATGCCCGACCGACCGGCCATCCATCCATCCATCCATCCGTCCCACGCTACGTGCATCATCGCCACGAATGCACCATCGGGCGGAACCCCCTATGTAGAACGCGTAGGCTTTGACTCCCACTCCTGCTCTGGGCTCCTGCTCCGGCTGGCAGCAGGTGATTTTTGCACCAAACCTGCAAAAGCAAATCGAACCGAAACAGCCCGAACGTGCATCGAAGTTGGCTCGGCTGTCATGTATCGATGACGATGATGCTCTGGCTGATGATTTTGGCGCGATGGCGATGCCCGTCCACTGCGAGATGCTGAGGAATGTGCGTTCGCGGCCGGTGCGCACTACACTATGTGCTGTGGTGAATCCATGCGTTGGTGGCCCGAGCGAGATGGACAGAGCAGCAGCAGCAGCAGCAGCACACAAATCAAACCATCGACCGCCGAAGCGAAAAGGATGTGTGTTCGCTCCCACTTCCACTATGGTGGCGTGAAGTGTGTGCACCACATTCGCTTCTCGCAGCGCGGAGGCACTTCTGGCGCACAATCGATTGACACTGTTTACCGGGTGGCGGTGTACGCAAATGAAAAGCTCCCCATGGATGGTCCGGGCGGACGTACCCCTTTCCCTCGTCTGCTTCTTTCGTTGCGAGCTGTCTGTGGACTGTCTTCGAGAGCTGATTCATCATTCCATTAGTGTCGTTAGGATGAGTGGTGAAGATTGTTTAGAAAACTATCATAAATTACTCTATTACATTGAAAAAAATATATTCCTATTTTAGCTACTTACCTTCTCTAGCTTTTGCCATTGTTTCACTTCACATAATTGAGTAACAGTGTGGATAAAAGATCTGCCTGTATTCCAAATGGATTCCCCTGGATTCCGCTAATAAGTCGATGTTATCTTTTCTATTCTTACATTTGCCCTAAAGACACCAGGTACAATGGTTTCCCCATTTATTCCCTTACCTTATCCACAGGTGCGTTAGCATAAAACCATCGCAAACCATCGCTGTACGTCGCACAACCGGAAGCAGCATCACAATGGTTGCTGAGAGAAGGTTGCATAGGCTCTCCAGTGCACAGGCAACGTTAGCATCAATCGCCTACTTCACCTCTACACGCTCGTCTCCAGGTTGGTGCGTGAACGGGATCAAAGAACGCGAAGGCACACGAATGGACATCGTAGCAGCACTCGAGGACATGCATGCATGCATCATGCACTAGTTACGACCAGATTCATCTTGTTACGTCCTGTGCGCGGAAGCGCGGAAAGGAACCAATTCAATCATCCTTTCCTGCCAAGCCTGGCCACCGGTAGGCTTGTGGTCTTTTGAACACAGCCAGGAAGGAGCTGATCCTTGTGAACCGAGGGCCGCATCCTGAGGCCTCTTGTTGTTCGAGGTCGCGGACCGTCGGGTGCCCATTGTTTACCTTATCACGTCGACCGTGTCCAGCGCGTTCCAGCACTCAAGAAGAATTCGTTTTTGTGTGCGGTTTTAAGATCGTCCACCCCTTTTTAACCGCTAAATGGAAATTAACTTCAGATGAGAAAATGCCCCAAGTGGTCAATGGTCGGCAAAGGTCGACGGGACAGCGAGCGAGATCGAAGCGGATACGCCAACATTGGCTCTTTCCAAGGGGTCGCGAACTGATGCCGCTAGCTAGAAATCAATAATCTACCAGAGGGCCATTGGTGATCGATAGCCGATAGCCGAGATGCGCAGGTGCATCTATACTGTCGTCCTTGCCACAATAGCGCACTCCGGCGGTCGTCAGCCACAGTATCATCCCTTTTCTATCCCACAAAATGTGACCGCCAAGAGATGAAAACAGGAAGCGAGTAGTGGCGCTCTCCGATGCTACCGGTGAAAATGGAAATTGTATTTACTACCAACGGTTACCGCCAGACCGGAGTGGGTTTCATTCTCCACCAAGCAAGTACACTTCAGTGTTTTTGCACACGAGGATTCTTTTTTTTTGGTAGCCAAAATTGTCAAAATATTTTCAAAAAAACATATTCATCTCTCGTCGTGCTGGATTCCGCGGGAAAAAGGGGGAAGCTTCCGCTTTTTAAATTATTTTATTTCGCCAAAAATATTCGGGGAAACATTTGGTTCAATATTTTCAGTGGTGCTCCCGCTGTCTGGTGGGTGGTGCCCATTTTAATTCAATCCACAGAATAAATAACAACATCATGCTGGTTACCAGACCAGAGACGAAATGTGCAACGGATGATAAAGTGCTGAAATAATATAAATGGAAAGAATGGCAAAGGGCAACGAACGAACGGGGATTCGATGTTTTCTTTTATATTATTTTCTTCCAATATCGCAAATATATGTTGTCTGCATTGGAAGGTTACTGATATTCATTGGAAATAATCATAACATTTCATGGAAAATGATCGAATGTTCTGATATTAAAATATCGATAACGTATAATATAAATTCTTAGCTTTTTGGGCATTAATTATGGCATTGGTATACCATGTTTAATAACATATTCGCTTGTAATAATTGAAAATAGGTCTGATATACCGGAGGAGACAACATATTCATTCATGTATGGTATATACAATTTCATTATTAGACCAAATGCATGAAATTTCATTAAAAGAAGCTTTATAAAATATATAATAAATAGCAACGCTTTTCCAAATATTTGTTCACTGTTTCTCATTGAAAATATAATATAACATAATTTCAGAACAGCATCCTTGCATAAAAATTTATGTTTGCTCGCATCAAATAAAATAAATGTAGCAAAAACAACACTGAAAAAATTCAAATTGGTAAATTGGCAGCCTTTTGATTAAACATAATTAGAATAATTCCCTACCAGCAAAGAAAAAAAAAACAAAATTTGCGCATGACCTGCAGCAAAATTGCAAGCATTAATCAAATGAATTCGGTACCATCCGCAACGACCCCCCCCCCCCCCCCCTGATACGGCAACAGAGCTGTATAGTGCATCCCCGCGGTTTAATCAGAAAACACGACATTGATTAAAAAATGCATTCACTCGTGACGTTTCTCGTCGCGATAATTTATGGTGCACTCAAAATTCCGCTGCATACAAAAGCAAACAACAAACTAAAGGCAAAAAAGAATGCAATCTCCGGTCCACATGCCCCACATTTATGCAGCGAAAACACATCGCGCTTGATTAAAGGCACAGAGGGGGACACGGAAATGCATATCCATTTGCTGGCGCGTTTTTTATTAGCTCCCTCTTTCTCTCTCTCTGAGTTCAGTTCCATTATGCATACTTGCGCACCCAAACGAGTTTATCTTTCGTTAATTATATATATTATTTACCGTAACGATCGAAACGCAGGTACCTTCCGGAATGGAATGGAATAAAAACGCATTTCCAGTCCAGAGAGCTGCAATAATAATGATCGCTTCACGTCAGACGCATCGACAACGCGCATCCTTCCACACACCGCGCTTATCACAAAGGATGCACATTCCGCGGCCGTTTCATTCCAGTCGTTAGCAGGGCTTGTTTGCGCTGGCGGAAGGGATATGAAAAATGTACAATGCGTACAACCATCTCCAGTGCTGCACGCTGCACTGCACACAATTGCCCAGCCCAGCCCTTTATTCCCGCAGCCACTCCACAAACCTCCATCCCAAGCAAATGCCACGCGAAATAGGCAAACATTTTTTAATCATTTTCCAAACCCAATATACATACTATATGTATAATACTATATCGTTAAAAACCCGGGCGCTCTCGCTTCAGTAGCGCATGGAACCATAAAAAAGAAAACCCCCGGTAGTCGAAGTGAAAACAAAGCGAGATGCTGGAGCTGCCGAATTGGGGTGAGCGAGTTTGGTGAAGTGGAGGCGAGGGAAAACCTTTCGATATATTATAAACTGCACATACAACATTGGAATTTCCCAGCGAAACATGCCCGATGGGGTGGGGTGTTGCCTGGGTTCGAATGACCACCACAAGCACCACCGCGAATTCAGCGAACATTCGCGAACACCACCCTACTCTACCCCTCCTTTGTGGTTGTTTTGCGTGGAAATTCGATTTTTTTTCCTGTTCCTCTGGCCCGCCACACATATAAAAGCGCCCGCTGCACCGACGTGAGCAGCATTATATTTCATACTTTTCATCAAACAAACCGCGCACCAATCCGCGCACGACCGAGGCGCGTAGAGCGTCATGCGTGTGCAATAACGGAACGGCGCGCCCCCCGCCCCCCCCCCCACCCTCTTCTCCTCCATACGCATGCATGCGATCCAATATATATTTTTTTAATTCCACGTCCTGCTGACCAGGACCACTCGGTGCATTTAATTTTGGGGCTGCCGAATTAATATGGCAAGGATTTTTGTTTATTGTTTTTCCATGTTTTCGAACCCGGTCCGGACGAAGATCCGGTGCTCGACACACGAGTAGGAAATTGGCAAGTTTGCAGCGCGTTCGTTTCTGCCACAACCGGGACAACCGGGAAGATGGAGGTGCGCGACGGGCTCTCTCGAGTATCGATCCTCGTACTCGACGGAAATGTGGTGAACCCGGGGTGGGGGGGGACGCTTTCATGTGCGTATGTGGCGCAGCGTAGCAGCGTTTCACGGTTCGCGGTCGCGAGTCGCACCAATGGAACCCCAGGATACGGAAATACAAATATATACATTTTTATATGAATTTATATATATACAAATTTTTGAGGCTACCGATGGAAGGAAAACAAAAACAGGCAGGCAGGCAGGCAATCCCGTGCTCCATCACCCCCGAGAGGTGGTCGTGCTGGTATGTCTGGCGTCCGTTGGGACCATCATCGCAAATATTTTGAATATACGGAGGCGCAGCAGCGGATGGCAGCGGCGAATGTAATCAATGAGCGTGAAAGTGCATGCAGAGCATGGTGCATGGTGCAGGACACACCAAAAGCGGGCCGGCATGAATGTCTGATTGTGTGTCCGGTTGGTGCACCGCGCACCAGAGTTCCATCCAAACGCAATGGTGTGCGACGCAGAGCACATATCTCGGAGCCAACAGTCCCTGGGTGTGGTGCGTGGGTTGGTGCGTTTCCCGAGCGAAAGCAATTGCATTGATGATGACGCGGCGTTGGCCGGCGGGACGCGGTCAAATGAAAAACCGTTCGCGAAAATGCGCGAATCCAGGAGCAGCAGCAGCAGCAGCAGCAGCATCAGTGTAGCGTCAAGCACGGGCAGGATGATGGCCGCACACACCGCACAAAAACTGCATAAATATTGATTGCATAATGAAACACAAAAAGTGAAAAAGAAAAAGAGTGGCGACCGGTTCGCCCTCCGACGCGGGAACGCGGGAATTCAAATGAATAAAGGGAAAACGATAACGCGCGCGTCCAGGACAAAACCCGGCGCACACAGAGACATGCGTGGTGCGCGAGCGGTATTCGCGATATTCCGCGTTCCGTGTCGCAACATTCCTGCGCGGAATCCTGGGGGGCGGCGGAGAAGCGGGAGGGGGGAATCCGTTTTCCGCATCCCTGCGGACTGAGTGGGCGCGTATGCTCCGGGTGGTGGTACCAGGCAGGCACCTGATCCAGGCCAGTTCCCCGGTCCGATTGGTCCAAGCACCAGCCGCATCCTTACATGCCCTCTCCTCCATGCCAGCGAGCGGGCAAGCATACGAAACGAATTCGAGAGCCTGCGCCCCCCAGGAAGCAGTAATGGTCAGTCAGTCCGAGCCTAGACCCCGGTCGGAGGGACGGTCCGGGGGGGGGGGGGGGGGGGGGGGGGGGGGACGATATCGATTTGTTTGCAACTCCGCACCAACTGCAAACAGGAGGCGCGCGAGCGCGCGCTTGCATTGTTGTCTCGCTGATGAAACATGACATGTTTTCCGACCAGTACGTACCACCACCCACCCTACTCCCACTCCCTCCTCCCCCAGGTAGGCGGCACAAGGGAAATATTTTATATCGTGCCCCTTTTTCACTTTGTCGTGGACGTGGACGGGGTTGTTTGCAATTTTGAAAACTCTATTGCTCCGGCCAACATCAGCAGCCGCAGTAGCGCAGCGCGGGAGAGGAATCAAACGACCACCCGGTCAATGTTTCGCCGATAGAATAATGGTGAACAAGCGGATACACATTTCAAAGCAAAGGCAGCAAGAGTGTATTCCGACAATCTGGGAGCAATGGGGTTGGCGGCCACTATAAAACTATAATAACTCTTTGTCCCGTTTTCGAAATTAGAAGATTTGTACAAGCGAGCCGTTTTTAGCAAGCAAAAATTATGGTTTTTCATGTTTATATAAGACAAGATGAAACACTTGTAATGTTATGTTATAATTTTGAATTAAAACGAAAAGTAGCAGCGATGAATTTATGAAATAAAGAATTGAATAAAGTATCATCTTCAAGCCTCTTTAATAGCAATCGAAGAGGAATATTGTGATATCAATTTCAACGAAAGACAAAGATGAAATAGACAAAATCAACAGAAAGAAAAAGCACATAAGTTATTCTCAGCTGGAACAATCCGATGCGAGTAATGCCGATGCGATAAAAATACGAAGAACTATTTAAATTATTAAACAAAAATTATAAACACTGAAAGATATAAAATATAATTGTATACAAGTTCTATTCTCCCGTTCAAAGATTTTCTCATATAAACCAAAGAAGGTGACGCAACAAAAGGGTTCTCATACTTACTCTTGTTTGCGCTAAACAAATTTAAAACATAAATTTGGAAAACGATTAGTGTCAACAGATTGACGAAGAGATACCGATCAACTAACAAGACCTCACGAACATCGGTTTTGACAAACATTATACCCCTTTATGTGTCGAAACTTTCCCCAAGTCCAACAACGAGACTGTGTCGCATCATATGGGTATTCACATCTCTTCGATAGCACCATCTACAACCAGTAATGCTACCAGGAAAAAAGTGAAGTAAAGGAAGAAACTCAGTCCTCGCCCTTCACCTAGTGCGCAAATCCACTACATTACCTCGAAGACGACGGCGACGACGTCGACGATTTCATTCATAACATCGCTTGGCCACGTTTACGCGAAACGGTACCGTGGCGTATAGTAGTAACGATAGGGGAGAGGGGAGAGAGTTTGGACTTTCGCCAGCGTACTAGTGTTAGTAGTGGATGCACCACAGCCCTTTCCTCTAGCGCTTTGCCGAGGGTAAGAAAGTGACTGTGAAACCCTCGGCAGCCAAGAAGATGAAGGGAACCACGACACGCGAATCGCGAAACTGTTTTCATCTGCTGCTAATGCATCCCATGAATGGGCCAGACTCCCAGCGTCCTTTCCGAAGGACAAGCGGAAAGATTGCAACAACAACAAAAAACCAGCGCCCGGACACTAGAACTCCTCGAAACGCGCAGAAGTGCATACGCGAGCTGCACGACCATCGCGCGCGCGATGCAGTTGCAAACGGGAGTTTTTGCACATCGGACACTGCAATCTGCAGCCAAAGTTGAAGGTAAAGTGGCGTTGAAACACCGACTGGGACAGTCGATTCACGTCCATGGCGTAGAGATGAAAAGCAGATGCACCACAGTCGGCACCAGTTGTGCTTTCTTCGATGGACAACAAAATGCGAAAGAAAACCTGAATTCGTATTCTGAAACGGGACCCTTCCATTTCTGCGCAATCCCTTCTCGAGGCAGGGTCGAGAGGGTGCGTAGTGCAATAGGACGACCGGAGAGTTTTGTAAACTATTGGGGTGCGTCCACAGGGGATTTTGGGAACTGAGTTCATTGGCCGCTGGAAGAATCGCCCACGGTGCCTGAGATGAAAAAGGCGAAGGGAGTATCAAACGATAGTGCGGCTTTAATATTCAAACCAACAAGCTCTATTTATGGCGAATTTGGCAAATTCGATTTCAGCAATGAACTATGTTTTTTTTTAACTAACTATTTATTTAAGAAATACGAGATATACGACACATTGTGCCCGAACATTTCAAGCGAAATGTTGATACAATTCAATGCTTACAAATCGCTCCCAAATAAACAAACTATTGTTAACGGACTAGTATTTGTTAAATTCTCACCAAAATGTAATCATTGTTCTACAACGTGTCCTCAACAAGCAAAATAAACGGTTTGGCAAAACTTCACTAAATACAGAAGGACTTCATCTGCATTTGAGTTTATACAGTACACTATTTTAAAGTTGAATAACTCTCTCATTTTTCAGCCGATTTGGACAAGTAGGCCAGTTTCTGAAACGTCAGCCTGTCCCAATTTAGTAATAGATCACTTTACGTTAAAATAAAACAAAAGAGCGAACAAAAGACCAAATAAACAAAAGAGCGGACTGAAATTGTCACACTTTACATTGAAAATAATCGTTCAATAGACAAAACTGTGATTGTGCAATGGAGTGGCCTCTTCGTTCGCCGTGTTTGACGGCGCCGGCCTTTTTTCTGTGCGTCTATTTAAAAAGTAAGGCTTAGCAAATATTAGAGCTGAAATAGCCAAAAATAACTCCCTAAATGTTGTCAAATGCAATGCACAATGCCCCAGAAAAGGTTGCTTTTTGAATGAAGCCGTCCATTTGATCGATATCTTATTTTGAATATGCCACAATAAATGGCATAGAATAACCTAAATAAAACTGGTTTATTTTCTAAAATCGGTTGAAAAATGACAGAGTTATTCATCTTTAACATAGGGTACCGCCTGTTGGCGCACTCTATATTTTACAACTGGTTCCGGCAATTAGTATCCGGTTTTATCACAAAAACCAACAAGTAACAGACAGCTTATTAGATATAATTGAGCAAATTTCGTACAACCAGCCATGACCACAGCAGTGGACAGTAACGTTAATGTATTACTTTGCAAGCACTTTGTCTTAATAGCTTGCGCTCCAGAGATTCACCCAACGTTGTTATCATGGGCGATTCGTGTCGTGGGATTCGACCGGAATTCTGTTTAGTCGTTCCCCTTCCCCGCATCACCAGATGTGCACAGGATGGATGCTCTCTCTCCTCTCACGCACAAGCACACGCAAACACGGGCCTTGGCAGGATACGGGCCGTAAAGCAGTGCGTATGGCGCGTATATCCTGCACCGGGACGGTGAGATGATGGTTCTCTCTACTCGGATACAGCCAACCGTCCCATTGCCGGGCTGCTGGCTGTGTATGACATTTTCCAATCTGTTACGGTCATGTCCCTACGGCTTTTTTTCGGCCATTTTTTCGGCCACCGTTTTGTTTGAGCATCGCACCCCCACGCACACCAACAAGGCGGTACTGCGCGTATTGTCCCCGAACCCTGGAACCGTGTGTCCCGTTTTCGGCCACGGCTAGGGCGAAGTGCGCCCAATCCGCGAGTTGCACAATCCGCATCCCATCAGCTGGAGGACAGGGGCAGTGAGCAAGCCAGCAGCTCGTTCGGCCAACAAATTCTGCGTAGCTCCGCACCTATTGCGTAGGTTTGCGTAAGGGCCGGCATCTCGTTAGCGCCCCAGGATGTTGACGAAAACGGAAAGGCCTGCAGGGGAGGGACGGTGCGGCTGTACCGGTGGATGAATGGGAGAGAAACGAGGTCCGGCACTTTTTTTCGGTTGGGGTTTTGTTGCTCGTTACCCGCAGCACCTTCATGGAATGGCTATGGAGAAGAGATGGACAGAATGATGAAATGAGTCTCACCACCACCACCACCATCCGCCCCAGGAACGGGTTGCAAGAGTGCTGCGATCCTACCTAACCCGATCCAACCCGATGCATCGCGAGATTTAGAAGATGAAAGAACGGGATACAGTGACCGAAAGCGAGAGCGAGTGAGAGTCCTGGCAGCAGGTTTCCAAGAAGCCCAAAGCCGAGGGACCGACCGTGTGGTGCGCGCGTAAGAACCACTTCCAAACGCACATCGCCAACGGATCCGGCGAGCCTGGACGAAACAACACAACCGTGGTACGTATTGTGTGCGTAACGAACCCTACGAGGGAAACCAGCTAGGGTCCTTCGCTGAGGTAAGTCCTCTAGCCAACAGCACCACCCTTGCATCTATTGTGCGTAAATTCACAATCCCGGTGTACAAGGAGCGGCAGGGACAAAGTTTAATAAAAATTCTATCGCACAGCACTCTACGGAGCATTGGGATTGCTTTTCTCTCTCTCTCGGTCTTGGTGAAATCATGCGACCATACCGTTTTTCATAACACATTTTACAAGATTGTTTCAAATGGAAGTGGGTAGTGGAGCGGATTTTAATACAGCTGACCGAATCAGGGCGAATGATGACATTCGAAAGTCTAGTTATGTATTTCTTTGGTTAATCAGACACGTTAATTTTAACTTAATGATCATACATCTCAAGTTTAAGAATGAAATATAGCTTCATAATGTTATTAAGGTCACCAAATTAATAAAAGAACCTCATTTTATCGTGATCTTGCTCCCATATTCATACTTGAAGTTTGAAATCGCTTTATACAATTTTGATAACTTTTTAAAGAACACTTTGTTTGTGTCATCAAAGTAGTATCCAAGGACTAGTCGCCTAGATACCTTTGAAGGAAGAGAGAACCCTGCCACCAAGCATAAGCATAAGCAGTGCTCACTCTTGTAATTTCACAATTAATTCTTGATGATAAGCGCTTGTAGCGTCTATGAGCGCAGTCGTAACACATCAGGACGGACCACAAACGTGAAACCGTAGACCGTGTGCCGAGATTCAACAGCAGCCGGCAACGTTCGTCCTTCGTCCAAGATATGACGCAGCTTACTTTGCTTGGGTCGCATAAAATCTCACTCAAACGGGGGGAATCACCGCGCACCGCGGACCATTTCCATTCCCGGTGGATTTTGGGAGATTTTTTTTTTCGACATCCCCTCACGAAATACGCCGTTCTCCGGATGCAATCCCTAGCGCGGTGCGATACAATTCATCATCCGCTAGCCAAGAATCGGAGGGACCCTCACATACATCCGCAGGACCAAGTCGCGATCTTTAAGCGAAGGGAAGTATGAAGAAGGTACGGAGGATGGAAGGACGACAACGCAACTCGGTACACGGAACGGTATTTTTAGAATTTCCTATCATATCGCAATCGCCTGTCGCCTGTCCTTTCACTTACCTGCACCATGGTGGAAATGTATCTTTCGTCGGATTTTGTCCCTTTTATTCTTTCTCCACCACCTTCACCGTTGATGGTCCGGAACTGCTGCTGGTTGTGCTGCTGACGACTTCTGTCCTTTCACTCTGATGTTGCCTTCTGATTGTACACTGGGTGGTAGGTCGATGCGTTTATCTTTCTGTTTACCTCCACTAAACTCGTAACTAGGCGTAAAAACTGCACGGTATGCTGAGTTGCACGGCACGGTTTCCGGTTTCCTCGACACGGCACGAGGTTTAGCGTTTCACCTCTTTGCTGAGCAGAGTTGCAGAGTTATTACGGTTGGTCGGGAGCAACTGTTATCGGTGCAAATAGATGATATAAATCCGGGTATGCCACTAGCTGATCGCACAGTTTGCAGTTCCGGAAGCACACTGCTCGGGAAACTAAACAAAACACCAAAAAATCAAAAACACTGCTGAAGGGACTGTTTTGTGGGACATAATTAACGAAGGATAACGATGATTAATCCCTGGAGAGCTGGAAAAAGTGTTCACAATCTTTGGCCTAACATTCTGCAGCAACCGGCTTCCGGCAACCAAACCAATCGGCCGCAATAGCAGCAGCACCAGCGGTGGTAACCGTCGAGCGTAAATCTTCAACTTCAACTACCGCGGCGACAGTTTCGCGTACGCGCCGTGGACCGATGAAACCAGCGGGACTCCTGCAGCAAGGACTCTGAACGAGGACTTCTCTCGTGTACATACAACCGACACCAATACCAACGGGGACCGGAACCGCGCGAACCCGTAGTGGGGTGCCGTTTTTTTCCTGCGGCCCACGAACAATTCGTCCTTGCTAGAGTGCCGGGAACAGAGGGGTCAGACGCGATGCACTTGGCCGTTCTCTCGTTTACCCCCGTTGCCAAGGGAAATCAGCAGCAGCAGCAGCAACTTTTACCGAATCAGAAAGGACACGAATCCAGGACGACGAAGTAGCCGATGCCACGAGGTATGGCATGTAAACAAAGCAATAAAAAAAGCCTGCTACTGTCAAACTGGGAAAGAAAATCTTTTGCACCGACGCGGATTTCAAACGACCAAGCTGTCACGAACGTGGAATCAAAACAAAACGCACAAAAATCAACAATCTTTTATCTGCGAATGGTCCCCGATTTTGGTGAAGAAAGTCCTTTCTTTTCAATCCCTACCGTTGCAGAAAGGTGCTAAAGGACGATGGACGACGACGAGTACGAGCGTTTCGAGATAACGGACTACGATCTGGCCAACGAGTTCAACCCGAACCGCGGTGGTCGGCGGGCAACGAAAAACCAGCAGACCTACGGTATCTGGGCTGGCTCGGACTCGGAGAACGAGTATGAGAACGAGGGCAGCTCGAGTGGACGGCGCGGTGGTGGCCGGGGTCGGATGGTGGGAAAAGCTCCCAAGGATTATACGGCACCGATCGGATTCGTCGCCGGTGGTATCCAGCAGTCGGGAAAGAAACAGGAACCGAAAAAGGAGCAGAAAGAGGACAGCGAGGATGATAGCGACGAGGAAGAGGATGGAGCGAGACCGCAGCTCGGGAAGAAGCAGGGTTCGACCGGTAGCACCTCCTCCGAATCGGAAGATGACAAACCTTCCGCGGCCGACCTGCGGTCGATGGCCGGTTTTCGTAGTTTTAACAAACCGGCACCAAAGGTCGGTAAAAACCTCGGCAACTGGGAGCAGCACACGCGTGGAATCGGAGCGAAACTGCTGCTACAGATGGGCTATCAACCTGGCAAAGGGTTAGGCAAAGATTTGCAGGGTATCGCCGCCCCGGTCGAGGCGCATCTGCGGAAAGGCCGTGGAGCGATCGGTGCGTACGGACCCGAGAAGAAAACGACGCTGGCCGATACCAAGCAGCAAAAAACGCTAAAACAGGACGAGCCAAAAGGAGAGAAAACCGACGAAGGGCAACAGTGGCGCAAAGCGAAGGAAGGGAAGCAAGACAAGGGTCGCTACTTTTACAAAACCGTCGAGGATGTCATTGAAAAAGGCAAAAAGACAGCGGCAACGTACGCCCCATTCGACAAAAGCTCCAAGCTGAGCCAAGTGACGGTGATCGATATGACGGGACCGGAGAAACGTGTCCTCAGCGGATACCATGCACTCGGCCAAGCCAGGGTAGCGGATGAGGAGCTGTACAGTGAACCAAAGGCGACCGCAGAGACGACGCACTTTGCATTGCCCGAACTGATGCACAATCTTTCGCTGATGGTGGACTATTGCGAACAGGACATTATCGCGATCGATAAGCAAAAACGTGAGGTGAAAGATCGCGAGGAACAGCTGGTGCAGGAGAAGGAAAGTCTCATCCGGATCGCGCGTCTCGAGGAACAGTACTTGAAGACGCTCGACGGAGCCCTCGAGTTGGTGCGTGCACTCGTAGAACCAGCCGATGGTAAGCCGGTCGAGCTGGAAGACTGCGAAAGGATTTTTATTCGTCTGTACACGGACTATCCGGCCGAGTGTACGGAATTTGGCCTCTCGGATTTGGCTGCCGGTGTGGTAGCGCCGCTCATAGCGACGCGCCTGAAAGATTGGGCTCCGTTTACCGATCCAACACGCCATGTGGAGCTGTTCAAGCGCTGGCGCTCGATTCTGGGTGCCACAAACTCAGAGACCAAGTGCAGCCTGCTCGACCCCTATTCGGCCGTCGTATGGACCGGCGTTATTCCCAGCATTCGAGCGGCTGCTAGTGGCTGGGATCCGCGAACTCCAACACCCATGATAGCTCTGCTGGATGCCTGGGCTCCAGTCCTGCCAGCCTGGATACTGGATAACGTGCTGGAGCAAATCGTTCTCACCAAACTAGCGACCGCCGTTGTCGAGTGGGATCCGCTTACGGACACTGTGCCAATACACAGCTGGATCCATCCGTGGGTCGATCTGTTGGGTGTGAAGCTGGAAACAGCCGTGTACACGATGATTCGTGATAAGCTGGCCCGGGCACTGAAGGCCTGGCATCCAGAGGATCGCTCTGCTCGCGCCATGATCACACCGTGGAAGGGCGTGTTCGCTGAGGAAGATCTTCAGGTGTTCCTCACGAAGAACATCATTCCCAAGCTGGAGCTGCGCCTCACCGAGGTCGTCATCAATCCACTGCAGCAGGACTTGGAAGTGTTTAACCAGGTTTGGGAGTGGCACGAGCTGATATCGCCGCTCCAGATGTCCAACATGCTCGACAAATACTTCTTCCCCAAGTGGCTGCAGACACTGGTGATTTGGTTAAATCAAGCGCCCAACTTTGATCACGTTTCGCGCTGGTATCAGGGCTGGAAGTCGCAGTTCACCGATGACATCGTGCGGCAACCAAACGTGAAGGAAAGTTTCCGCAAAGCACTGGAGCTGATGCAACGTTCTATCGGTGCAGCGGTTGGCGTCGGTAGCAACGGACCGGCTCCCTCCGCAGCGGTACCCATCGAACCGATTCCTCCTCCACCGAAGCCTCCCACTCTGCTGGACGTTGATGCATCGCCGACGCTGGAGTTCAAGGAACTGGTTTCGCAAAAGTGCGCCGAACGGGGCATCATCTTTGCACCGATGCCCGGTCGGCGGGAATTGGGGAAGCAGGTGTACCGTGTGGGGAAACTGTTCTGCTACATTGATCGCTCCGTTTGCATCGTGAGCATGGACGGCGGTATCAACTGGACACCGATATCACTGGCTGCTTTACTCGAACGATCCGTTACGGGTTGATCTGCTCTCGGTTGGTCACTGTAAATCAGTAATTACTCAATTAATAAACACAATCTGAATGAAAAAGGGACATTGTTTTCGATTTTTTTTACTTAATTTCGTTAGCAGAGCATAACAGAAACACGTGCAGGAATCATAGGTTGCCTCGATTTCAAATTGAACATGGAATATTTCCTAAACGGAGTCTCAGTGACCTTCGTTAATTTACATTTTTGCTAGAATACTCTTCTATTCTTCACTTTCAACTATTCGTTTTTCCTCAGGCTAAAGGGTATACCGGTGAGAGAATACAACGCCAAACTAGGGCGTTGGCGTCATATTCCGCTATTTGTCCAACAATGAGGAAAGGAATCCCCGGTATCTCTAGTGAAACAATTCATTTGTACACTTTAAACTTCGTCAAAGTTAATGTTGTGAGTTTCTACACTTTAGTTTACCTAGCTTCTTGGCTAAATATTTTGCTGTAGTTGATCTTACTTTCTATTGAATTTCCGCAGCATTGCTTTGAACACCGCTTCACGCCAAAACGCGAGCGAGTCTTCCATGATATTTGCTACGTACTCCTTATCGTAATCAATCCACACTTTGGAGACTTTTTTGGTCGTTTCGAAATCCAACGCCGCTACCCCGAGCAAGGCCTTCGTCCGATGGGTCATGTGCATTTGCAGCTGAATTTGGGCGAAATATTTCTTCGAGAGTTTGGTTACGTCCACGTAGCAAGCGTACGTCTTCGGCGTGTAGGGACACTTGATCTCGAGCACAAACTCATCGGCAATCCCATCCGGCGATGCGCCCATCCACGGATATGCCGGATCCAGCACGAGACCGGTTGGTCGGAGTGAGGGAAACTCCTTTTGCAGTTCAGCCAAAACCTGTCCCTCCAGCTCGGTACCGCGCTTCATCGCCAACGAAAACCCCGACGAAAGGCCCATAATTTTGTTTGTCAGTGATCCATTGCGCACAGTGCAGCGTGAGGCTTCGTGCATGCGCGATGCCGTGATGCGTCCTTTACGCAGCTCGTGCCAGAGATCCGTGTCCGCTTGTTCGATGGTTAGGAGTGTCGCGCTGGTACAGGTTTCTCGCTGCATCCGGTTGCTACAGAACGCCAGAAACTCATCCGGATCTTTACCTTCGTACTCTTGGATTAACCTCATCATGGACAGCTTGTTGGCATCTTCCAGCTCATGTTTGATGTCGACTTTCCGGACGATCGGTTCTTTCTTTCTCTTCTTCAGCGAGGATCCACCAAGCAACTCGGTCAGCGGTAACGGTTCCAGGACCACCTGTAAGCGCAAAAGATCAATGGATTGAAGGGGTTTCCTTTTACGAGGCACGTTCTCGACACTTGGGACAGTCTTCAGCTTATCGGTTTCGATTGGTTCGATAAGAACTATGCAATTCCTCATAGAATCAAGGATATTTTTATCAATATTTAAGAGCGGCATTGTGGCGCCTTTCCGTAACCGATTTGTTTTTGGCGCAAAATAGGCAGTTGAGACTGTCTCTACACTGCGCAAAAGTTTTTGATGCCGTATCAAAAGTTCGAATTTTCGTCATTAACCGCGCCAGCAAACAAAAGGACTACAAGACGCTACATAGGGTGATGAGGGTTGGACTGACTTCCGCTTCAGGCCGACTAACCATCCCTCCAGCACGATGGCTGGCCATTTCATTGATGAAAACATTGCATTTTTTTATTTATTTCCGCTTTTAACGAGTTTTGCTATTGCAGGTCGTGTTGCCGTCACTTAAAATTTCGAATAACGGTGGAAAAATAAGAACGATGCAAG
>NC_064877.1:67215646-67233146 GCF_943734665.1 Anopheles aquasalis | reverse complement strand
TGGTATCGAGTTCTGTACATCCAGGAAAGGAAATTATTACAGCAATAGGAAATGCAAAGCGAATGTATAAATTTACATAGGAATAGAGAAGCATGAGGGAAGGGAGGAAAATGTAACCAACGGAACATAACGAGAGACCTTCGAAGAGGAAAATCGAATGAAAGATAAACACCTTCAACAAATGAAATATAAAATGCATTCTTCAAATTAAAACCTGAGCCTGAGAAGCTGAATTTTAAAGGGAAATCTGTGTGGAAAATGCAGATAAAGGAAATCGTTGGTAAAGAAAATCGGCCGTTTGTGGGATGCTGGAGGCTGCGAAAGGCAATAGTCGGGTAAGGCCGAAAAGGGTCGGATAAGGGTGGCTAACCTGGGGGTTTTCCGATGTTCAGCCCATGCAGCATGTAGACCTGGCGCCTTTTTCCTTCGCGTTTTGTTTTCAGAAAGTTCTTGCGTGCGCGTTTCGTTCTGGTTTCGTTCTATTCGTAATATTCGGAGTATTTATCGTAAAAGAAGAGATTCGCCGGGTCCTGCTGGGTCAATTGAAGCCTCTTAACCCAGGAGTAAGGAAAAGCGCTGCGGGGAAATCGATGAATCACGAACCCCGCGCCCATTTTACAGGAGATCCTTCCGCGCTCCGTTTTCGGCTGAAGAAGTGGCGGAATTCGGTGTGATTTGGTGTGCAACCGTGGGTGATGGTTTCTTATCCGTGCCGTGTCTCTAATCAAAGCCAGTAATACGGGCTACGATAATGGTGGAATAGTGTGTTTTGTGATTTGTGGTGTCGATTCAGTCCCTGTATTATTTTGGTCATGTTCGAAGTAGTGAATAAGTGCATCCCATGAAGATTATGGAGAGTGTTTAGTGTTGCCCGAATACTCCACCGATTTCGCTGTGAAACGCTGCCTCCACCAACCAACCTTCCACCGAATATTCCAGAGCGTGCAGAAGATGGCCGTGTAAGGTAAGGCAGTAGATATTATTTTCAATGAAACCAGCATCCAGCGAGTTTTGTCTTTCGATTAGTGTTGCTCTTTTCTAAGCTATTTTCGAGATTTCTTTGGCCACATCTGATTCTCTTTGGAGCTGTGGGGAAAGGGGAGGGTTATGCACATCGATGCATAATTCTCGGACCTGTTGGATTCGGATCGAAGTGTTGATGCGCGATAATTCCATGTTTTATCAATTCTTATCAGCTAGATCCTTCGTTGTTTTATGATGTGCGGTTTGATTAGAGGGAATTGTTTCTTGGACTCCAGGGCTTCAGAGATATCTTGGTGATAAGGCAATCGGCAGCATAAAGATAAGAACCGCAAATAGAAAAAGATCACTGCTTTTGTGTTTTATCGCTTTTGCACTAAAATGCATTCCAAGAGTCCTTCGAAAGAGAACCAATTTTGTTGATTTTTCTATCTATTCGGATTGGTTGTTGGGCCCACAATGGGCACTGGTTCTGGTTCGGCGATCGTAGGGCGGTTTGGCTGATCAGGCCAAAGGAAATAATGGAAAAACGTATGAAAAATCGTGATAAAGAGCAGGTGGAGTGCAAATTTTGCGCCACAAAAACTGATGCTGATTATTGGCCTTGCATGTCTGTACACACTGACCACAGCCAATTCCTGTAATGGTAAATTTTCAACCATGAAATAAATTATCGAATTTCGTGGATAATGTGGACGAGACTTTATAAAATTCCGGTTTCGTGGCCACAAATACCAACAACGCGCGTTTTTTTCAGGGAGCGAAGCGTGTACGTACACGCGATGGCTGCAGCCTGTTTCAACTAGAATCTGGCTGCGCGGAAAAGGTCATTTTCCCGTGGCCGTTTACTAGCAGGATACAGATGAACAATTTTGCCGAACTTTTATATCTTTCGTCGTGAGTCAATCACGCTAAGATATTGCTGGATTAATGCGGAGTGTTCGATCCACTTTTGTCTGTAAAATCGGACATATATTCCTCTCCAGGGTTCCCAATAAAGTTTGACTAAAGTATTTTTAGTCGATTTGGGGAATATCTAAATAAACTAACTAGCAACCACACAGCAGAACAAACTGCTGTGAAAAGGTCCTCATCATGTCTATTAAGGACAACGCAGTGACTAAAAACAATCGGTCACAGTCTCACTGAAACAGGCTTTACACGAGATCTTCGTGTGCGTGTTACCGTGCTGTCGATCGAAGGGAAAACCCTGAGCAAAAACACGACGACGCGGCCGTTTTCAGAACCGTGCAAACCCTCGAGGAGTAAGTGTCGTTTGGCCATCTTGGCAACGTGGCGCAGCGAAAAGGATTGGAAGGAGCGTGAGCGTGAGAGAGGGAGCGAGAGGTAGAGCGAGTGTGTATGTTTGTCTGTAGGCAAGAGTGAGAAGTGACTAGCGCTAGCTCGACAACGCGGATTCGAAAGTTTGAACGCGCCCCCCATCCCCCAACCAACAGCAGCAGCAGCAGAGAAGGAGGACCCTGTGCCAATTTTTCGCTTTTCTTTGAATCGCGCTTCAATCGAGGTTGCCGTTGCAGAAATTGGAAAACGCTGCTGTTCGAGGCTGGAAAATTGGCCCCCGCAAGAAGTGTGAGGCTGTGTGATTTTATCCAACACCGAATTTTAAGTTTCCGGCCACGCTGCCACCCCGGAAGCCTCCTATCTAACTCCCAACACCTGGCCGTGGTGCGGTGCCGTAAGAGTTTTCCTTCTCTGCGAAATCCAACGGAAAGCTGCCTCCCCACTCCACCCAGTCGAGGACGAGGAGATTACATCGCGTTTCCGTATGTGCTCTGCCCGGTCGCTTACGCATCACCACCGCCGCCACCACCACCACCACCACCACCGTCGTCGCCGTGCGTTCGTCGTTTCGCGAGAAAAGATCTATCACCTTCGACGACCACCACCCCCTCCGTGTGCCAGTTCCGTGAACCAACGAGAAGCGAGCAAATCGTCCAATCTGTGATTATTCGTTTCCTTTCTTTTACGTTGCTGCTAAAATCCTGGCTGATCCCCCCGCCCTCGGTCTGTGTTATACTCACAAAATAGTGCGCTTAAAAGTGATTTACGCGGGCCCAAAAGTTTCGTTTCATTTCGTTTGCCAATCGCATGAGCAGCTGCAATTTTCCAAGCAAATTATAGGCCCGTGCCCCGGCCACTCACCAGCCAGCAGCCATTTTTGAAATCGCGCACAGTCCTGTGTTCCCGTGTGTTTGTGCCCGCCCTGCTAGCGTGTGTTTGTGCGCTCGCGCTCGTGCGTCCGTCGTGTGAACAGGAAGCACACCAACCAACACACCAAACGCGACGTGAACGAACAACACGTAAGCACACGTCGACGAATGCGTGTGCGTGCGGGCGATTCGTAACCATCGTACGTTGTATGTGCGGGCTCCGTTGTGCGTTGCTTTTGTTCGCTCGCTCCGTGTGTGTGCGCGTGTGAAAGGTTCCGTTCCTCTCTTTTGTTTCATTCGTTTGTCCTTCGCTGGCCCTGTTCAAGCGACACCACAGCGCCACCGTCGCCATCTGCAACAAAAGTGTGTGATCCTTTTGATTCCGTGAATTCAACTCCAGTCCAACCGACACCCACCCACCCACCCGCAAGTGGTCTCTTCTTGTCCCAGTTTACCTTTCGGTTCGCGCTGTGCTTTGTGAGAGCTTCTGCTTTCCGTCGAATATCCGGTTCCGCGTGTTGAACCGTGACGCAGCAGTTAAAGAGGAAGAAGATAGGAGAAACTGGTACGCACGACGCACGAATTTTGTGAATGTTATTCGCACGTTGCGGGACAAAACAGCAGTACAAAGGGAAAACGACGACGACGACGACGACGACGACGATCCGTTGCCACGCCGCCACCTCGGAAACAGCCAAACAGCCGCCTACCAAGACGACGAATATCCCCATCATCAGCAGCAGCAACCTGCGTCGTTCATCATGAGAACAGAGGTGAATTCGGCGGCCGACTTTGTGATGAATTTGCTGCGCGTCCGGAAGGCGAACCAGCTCTCGGAGAACCAGCTGCAGCACTTCAAGGGTTCGCTCGAGCAGATACTGACGCGCCACTTCCAGCGCCACTGGTACCCGGAAGTGCCGACCAAGGGGTCCGGTTTTCGCTGTCTGCGGATCAACGGCAAGATGGATCCGATCATCGAGAAGGCGGGCCACGCCGTCGGTTTGAATGCGGTGATCCTGCGCAAGCTGCTACCGCTCGAGCTGACCATCTGGATCGACCCGGACGAGGTGTCGTACCGGATCGGTGAGAACGGGACGATCTGCGTGCTGTACGATATCGCGCAGAGCCGGGCCAGCCCGTCGTCGGACCTGGATTCGACGGGCAGCAGCACCGGGATGAGCCCGTGCGATGAGTTCATCATGGAGCGCGTCGGACGGCTGGATCTGTCCGTCTCGTCGGTGGACAGTGGTAACGGTAGCAGTGGTGGTGCGATCGCCGACTACTTGGAGCACAGCTCCTCCAACGGCAAGCCGCACCAGCAGCAGCAGCAGCACCATAACAACAAGTACAATCACAACAACCAATCGAACAACCACCATCATCACCATAACCATGGCAACAACAACAACCATCATCATTACGCTAAGCAGCGTCACAGCAACAGCATGAGCTCGTCCTCGAGCGGACAAACTAGTCCCCCGTTGAGCCCACCGTACGGTGCGGCCAACGCCGCCGCCGCCGGCTATCTGAACTATCAGCAGCTGGCCAGATACCAGCAGCAGCAGCAGCACCAACAGCAGCAACAGCAGCAACAGCAACAACAGCAGCAGCAGCAACAGCAGCAGCAGCAGCAGCATGGAAACAGCTTCTATCCATCGGCAGCGGCCGTCCACCAGTCCCAGCAATACTTCCACACTTGGGACAACCAGTTCGTCAACAACAAAGTGCGAACCCAATGCTAAGCTCGCGCGTGCGACAACGACGACGAGGACGCCAGGAAGGTGCCCCCCGATCAACATCGATCACACACCAAACCACCCACGACCACCACCAGCAACACTACACCACCACCGCCACTACCTAAAAATGCGTTTAACTTGATGGCCGCAGCATTATTACCCACCATCTCTACTCATTGCTACCACCACCGGAGGGTATGACGCGTAAGCTTGGGAACATCATCGCAGGGGTGAGAAGAGGAGACGGACGGACGGAGGGAGAGGAAGAAGAAGAAGCAGAAACGGATCTCTTATCATCCATTAGTACACTCGGGAATGAGAGGAAGGAAGGGGACTTACCGTGTGTTGTTAATGCTGCGGTTCGGTTTTTACGTGCCGTGGAAGATCGCTTCAGGGGATTATTGCAAAAACACGGGAGAGAGCGAGGGAGGGAAAGAGGAAGACGGTGCGCGAAGGAAGAGGAAGAAGAAGAAGAAGAACAGTGTCTGTGTCTCATGCACATAGTGATCTCACGACGAGAGAGATCTTTCATCGTCGCCACGCCAAGATGAAGGAAGCAGCAGCAGCAGCAACAGCAACGCCAGGCGCCACCATATACTACGCGTATGATATGGTGGTTGCAGGATGCAAAACGAAAGCAGAGTTCCTAGCGGAGAAGATGTTTGAGTGTGTTGTGTTATACATCCATAAGAAAAGCAGTGCCGGATGCCGACGAGGACGAGGACGAGGATAACGATGACAACTGGCCGACGAGAGAGAGAGAGAGGACGAAAGTTGATCGAGTTGTGATTGCAAACAGGACGACGATGACGACGATGCGTTGCGATATGATGCGCGGTGTACCTTTAATCGAATAATTTACCCACACAGTGCAAATCCTAGGCTATGGTTAAAAGTAATATCCATGTTTTTTTTGTTCAAACTGACGCAAACGAAAGACAAAACCAACAGTACAGGCAGAAGCAACAGTAGGCAGAGTAGCGAGCGAGCGAGCGAAAGGCACGGAAAAGGAGAAGAGGAGTTGTCCATTCGTTTCATGGTGATATTTCAAGGACAGGGAAGCAGCAAGCACCGCGCGCCGTCAGAAGTGATCTTCAAAAAAAAAACACACACAGTAAACACGCCATGAAGTTTAAGAGGTGTTGCAGTAAATAGTGTAGTAGTCGTAGTTGTGTAGTAGTCCCCCTAGTGTCGTGTCGACGTGTGTAGGTAGTGGATGAGTTGGGGTGTGATGCCGAGGGGGCAGCGGGGTGTCGTTGTTAGGAGCAACGATGGGATTTAGAAGAGGGAGAAGGAAGCCCGGGCATGTGAGAGGGGGGTGGTACAGTGCCCGGGCCTGTGACGCATTTCAATTGTGATCAATACTTATTTCAACACAAATGGCTTGTAATAATACCAGTAGTAAGCGAACGCAAGAGAGAGGAAGTGGATCTAAGGAGAAGGGAAAATTGTATAAAAACAAAAAGAAGAAAAAAAAACAAAAGAAAACGAACAACACAAACAACAAACATCTCGTAGTACAATGGAAGAACGAGGATGATTGATGAACCCCCCCCCGGTGAACAATGTCCGTACGATTTGATTAAGCAGCAGCAGTAGCAGGGAGTAGTAGCGCGCAGGATCGGACCGTTAAAAGAAGAACTAGGACGGACACAGGACACTTGGGCCGTTAGCGTCTCAAAGGATCATCAGTGTGCGCGTCTGTGTGTGTGTTTGTATGTGTGTAATAGTGTGCATGTGTGTGCGTATGTGTGATTTGGCGCTAGTGACTGTACAGTGGAGAGAGAGGGGAAGGAGGGCTAGGGCGAGAAGTCAGAAGTGCAAAAATAACAACAACAACAGAGTCATGCGCACGCCGCAAGGGGAAAGGTTGATAGGCAGCCATCCAGCAGCCAGTGGAATGAAGAGAAGAAAGAAGGAGTGGGGGATGTGGTAGCGTATCATCACTTCTCCTTGGTGTGGAATGTGGTTTATTTTTATAGATACTTTTTTTAACGATTTATTGCCGCACGCATTTGCGTGCGATCGCGCCTGTCATGCAAAGATCATCCCACCCTTCACTCACTGATGTAAAGACCACATCGAATCGAATTGTCCTGATGGGTGCCACCGGCTCACCATCCAAAGTATGTTTCTTCGCCTTGGCACAGCTGCAGCAGCACCACCACGCGTTTTGCCTTGCCTTGTGTGCTTGCTAATGCTGCTGCTGCTGTTGCTGCATTGCCATTCAAACAACAAAACTCTACCACGTATTGTAATGCAACAAAGCGGGAGTTGCAAAGCTGCAACGGCAGCACCAGCGATCGTGTACGCACGATCATCCAACATAACAACGACAGCAGCGGCACACCAAGCGCCGGAACAGCGATAGTAGGTGCGCCTTGGCCGGAACAGTTCAAACTAGAGTGATAATCGAGCGAGGGAGGGAGGGAGGGAGGGAGAGGGTGTGAATGCTCTGAATGGTGGTGCGAAGCGAAATGGCAGGCACTGGCAGGCAGGCAGATTAATGTTTTAAGTTAATTTGTCGTGCTTGCTGTGGCTCTCGCTTCGTACGATGTGGGCGGACGGGCGGCATCATCAACATCCGATCAGCCGGCCCCCCGTCCCCCACCCCGCGTGATTCCTTTCCCCATTTTTTTGTGGGAAGTAATAATAGTAACTAGTAACAGCGAGGCAGCGAGGGAGTGCGAGAGCGCGATAAGGATATCAAGCAGAGGAAAAGGACGCATCTGTCTGCAGACAGAAGACGTGAAAGGCATAGTAAGGGAAAGATGGTGGTGAGGAGGAGCAGGGAATGCGGAAGAGAGAGAGAGAGAGAGCGATGGACAGACAGATGATCAATTGTTTATAATCTTTATATATACATAATTTTGCTTATAATTATTTTGCTGTAACAATTTTCGAATCAAACAAAAAAGGAATAAGATCTACACTTGCATAAAAAAAGCATTGAAAAAACTCTTTGTTTACTTTTTTTCTGTTTGTTCGCTGGCTGTAGTTGGCTGGAGGTGGAGCAAGGGAGCGTGGTCCTTAGGCGGCGCACCCGAAATGATGAGAAACTACGGAGGATACGATTTTTATCATACACAATTCACCCGCAACTCCCACACACCACAGACACGTGTACGCATATAACATAATTGAACAGAACTGGATAAACTGGACCCAATGGAACATGAAAATGACTAACCCGAAACGGAAAACAAACGATATCTGAAGCCGGTTGCAGGAGAGAGAAAGATAGCAGAAGCGGAGTGGAATGTTTTTTTTAGGTTTTCTATCCCCTTTTTTCCTCCACACCACCCATTTATCGGTGTTTTAAGTGTTAAGCAAATCGGTTTTCAAGTTGACCAAAAGTAGTGGGGTCAGAGCAAAGTCAAAGCAAGGATAAAAAATATGATAACAACGAGGGGGGCGCGCTCACGCACACCACTATCATCATCCCGATGGAAGAGCATTGTTTTGGATTATTATTATTATTATCGAGGAATTGTCGAGATCCAGCTGCTGGGGAATGGAATGCTGGTGGGTGGTTGGCTGGGTGGCGCCTGCGCTGTCGGTGCATTATCTCATTCCTGTCGTTCTGTGGGGATGCCGTTGGAGCAAATGTGTATGGGACAGCTCTATCTGAAGGGCGGCATACTTTAAGAACCGAAAAAAAATCATTTCAAAATGGCTGATAAGCTGTCCTACAGGGGAGGGAGGTGCTAAAGCAAGAACACCTTGTGTACCTTGTGGTGTAGCTCGTGGAATGCTTTAGACGGAAGAACTAAAGCCTCACCTTGTCCTTGAAGTGTGGTGCCGGTGGTTCCTGTTGACGACGATACCAGCAGGCGGCGACTCCGCGTACGAGAGTTGAGTCACGTATTCTTGTCATGTTGTGTCTCATGTTCTCATTGTTGATGACCTAAACACGGACGCACGCACACAGACCGGTTGTCGTCTTCGTTGTTGGGTGTTAGCTAAGTAAAGTTTTGAAGTTGTTTTTCATCTCCAAATGCTCACCACCCCCTCTATGCCTAGGCCTCTAGAATACCCACCAGAGCTGGGAAATGTTTGCTCAGCCGTTCGTTCTCTCTCTCTCTCTCGGATAAACGCGAGAACAACGCCAAATTGAGACCGTATGTCAAACTCTCCTTCCCGACGTAACGTGACGTGTGGCTGTCTGTCTGCTGCTGCGTCCCTTGGGTGGTGTACGTGCCCGTGAAAATTGATGACGGGAGGGTGGTGGTGTGCTCCAGCAGGAACGCGCAAACTACGCAGTTCTTTTCGTGCTCGAGCTCGAGAGTTTGTTCCGTCCAAAAGTAGAAAAAAACAACCCTCCTCCTCCTCCGGCTGATGACGCAGATGCGAGAGAGCCCCAGCCTTGCTAGAGAATATCGGGGGATAGGTAAGAGTGCGGGGTGACAGCGGGAGATGTTGTTTGGCTAGAGATTAGAGCCCTGATTAAGGGTGCAGATAGGGATGAAGCGAGAGTGAGCGAGCGAGCGAGCGAGTCGATTGATGGAAAAAGCGACGCCGATGGGAGGCGGCCGCTACACTTCTCATCAAGTCATTCACGTCGTGCCCCTTGCTTCAATTCCTTCCTCCCTTCATTCCGCCACCTGGTAGACCTGGTAGCAACGCTTTAGCCGGTAACAATGGGTTCGTTGCTGGCGCCCCTGGCATGGCAGAGAAGAAGGGTTGTTTGTTGGATTGGCTCACCCGCATCATCATCATCAGAGTGCGTCTGTGAGAATCATCGGAAGGCACAGAGGGGCGGGGAGTGTGATCACAATTGAGTTGCGCGAAATTTTTGTTAGTGCCGTGCTCATCTTCGAGTTTGCACTCTGAAAGGCACGCAGGTTGGTGTGAGGAATAGGAATGTTTGTTTCTCGTGTCGTGAGGCTCATTCTAACTTACACGCGAAACAACGCAGCACGCACAACATTTTTCAGACCTCATGTTGCGATGAAGTGTTCATTGTTTAGCGCGAATGTTCACATTACAATCTCTACATCAGGTGTGCGCGTTTGAGCGTCATCGATACAGGATTCAGGATGTGTATCTTCTTCGATCCATTCATTCATTCATTCAGAAGATGAAGCTGTGGATGATCGATCGATCAAAGAGAGTGATAGGGGGAGAGAGGCGGAGTGTGCGCCAGCAGGAGTGGTGGCAAAGGATAAGCCAAGCTTGCGCCCTTGTGCTGTTGTGAGACTGTAGCCTTTCTGTTTTTTTATTCTTCTCTAGGTTTACGTTAGGTATGTAAATGTTTGGCAACTACAATGGAACAATCGAATGATAGAAATGAATAAGGGAGGCAACGAGCAGAAGGATAATATTGTGATCAACGATTTTTAATGCCGAAAACCAACTAACACGACGCGAGATACGTCCGTGTTCGCGTTCGGCGGCTCACAGGGAGAAATCATAAGCTCTAGCGTACAAGTACAAAAAACATCGCCTCAGAGTGATCGGTTTTCAGGTCAGGCTTTGGGGTGGGTGGGTGGTTGGTTCATTCGTGGCATCAGCAGCTGCTGCTGCTCCGTGACTTTGCCACCTATGCTGATATGCTGAGTTGAGTTTAGCGCCCTGCCTGCTACACCAACAGCCTTTTTATAGTGTCGTCGTCGGTGGGGTGTGGACGATCACGAATGGACGATCTATTTTTTTTTTCTTTCTTTTTTTTTACATTTTTGTACATATAACTGCAAGTGAGTTTGCATAAGAATGCCATCTTTGGATGAAGGATTGTGATAAAACAGCGAGGAAAGGGGGGCGGCCAAGTTCCTCCTCGCCACGACTACTTTCGTCGTCCTGTTGATGGCCGCGATCGCTCGGATTTACCAACGACGACGAGCACATTGGGCAAGCATGGTTCTTGGTGAAAGAGCAGCAACATCCGGTACAAAAACAGCGTGGCCGGTTTGGAACAAAATATTGCAAAAACCGTTCATAAACGCGTGAGTTTTTGTTGGGTAGAAAATGCATGTAGAACACAGGAGTGGAGGGCGCCCACTACCGGAGTGGTGTGGCAGCCTTCTCTAAATCGTCTTCGTTTTAACAACTACTACTTTTCTAGGATGATTTCTCTCTAGTCTCTCGCGGATCTCGCGACTCTACACGATATGTTTGTTTCTTTCTTATCTACGAGCCTGCCCAGCTCACTGAACTGCTCCGATGAACGCTTCTGGATTATTTTGTTGCGATACTTGTCTATAAGAAAGGGAGATAGAGAGGCCAGACCAGGGCAGAGGTACTGATAGGGAACAGATAGTAAGTAATATGTGACTTTTAGCTGTTGTTGAATGATCAAACCTTGAATGCGGGAACGTTGGTTTGGTTTGGTTCTTGTTTGTGCAATAGGCCTAACGGGGGGAAATCGATGGAAATGATTTCAATTGTAAAACAAAACATTAAACCCTCTGGTAATCAGGGAATTACACCGTACGTGTGATTGTCGCTGGCTCGTTCCGTGTGAGTGCCAGCAGTATCAACTTGTGGTATACTCGAGTGTCACGCGTAACACGCGACAAAATATGATCTACTATGAGCGCTTAACAAATATATTTGAATGTGATAATACATATTTTTATATATCAAAGTCCAGGAGAACAGGAAAATGCGGCTGCGAAAGAGAGGGGGGGAAAGGGACACTAAAAAGACACACAAAACAGGAAACAAACGTAACGAATGAATTTGCTTTACTTTCCCGAATTGCATCGGAAAAGATGTGATGCACCATCTTTAGCTAAATGAACGGAACTCTTCAACTTAATAACAACACAACACAACCACACACCAAACCATCAAGCACAATTTTGAATTTGGAGTTAATGAGATGCTATCGCATAGCTGAGAAGGTGTTCTAATATCCAACACACATAAAAAACAACAAAAGAACTGTGCCAGTTGTAACCCCTTTAGTGGATGCATAATTTAGATAAAAGTATGCCACCGTGACATCCTTTTCATTTCACAAAAAAAAACAGGAATATAAAAAAAACAAAAGTCTCGAACGAAATGTGATCAATTCGCAGAGGAATATGATACAAGCCGCTTCGTAAATGTTTGTAAAATATTTGCGTGGAGCAGACAATTTTAACTGAAATATTTTTTTAAAAAAACGTTGTAAACCGTACGTAAGGATAGCGAATGTTTTGTAAAAGGAGAGAGAGAGAGCACGACACCAGGCGCGTGTAGCAGTTACTGACCGTTACGCAACCTCTCTCTCTCCTAAGAACGATCGTTGATGTGTGCTCAACCCAGCGAAGCATGCCGGTTTGTTGTTTTTTTATGTATAAAAACAGATACTATCACATTCATAGATATTTTAAGGTGAAAGATCACTGTAGAGATCATATTGGATGAGTGAGGTAGGCACCCTAATCAGAGGATTGCCTTCACAGGAGAAAGCGATCAGCGGCAAACCATGAACACTCACTCTCCGGCCCCAAAAACAATCTACCCATCATCAAGCGCCGCGGTATCGGAGACAGTGAAGGGAGGAAGAGGATACTAGAGCATAATCTAAGATCTTCAGCAACGACAACAACGACTGTTGCTCTCTCGCGAACGCTGAATGCATTGTTAAATCGCAAACACAAATTGAGCCAACATGCAATCGGGGCGCGCCTTCTCAAAAAGGGCATAAGAGATAGAGGGTCGGTCAAAGATGTTGGGCGGGCTCTTTTCCCATATTAGCGACAGCGCAAGATAGAGAGCAAGCGCTAGAGAGAGGGGAGGGTGTGTATACTCTACTTTGTTGCAGAGATGCGAGGCCAGCTCTAGTAGTGTTTGGCTCCTGGCCATTGTACATGACTTCATTTCACACGATTCGTCTATGTGTGATTTCACTTTTTCATCCATTTTATCTCGAACAACATTACTTGCCATGTTCGTTATCTAGAGGGGGGTTTGGTTCAACGAAGTACAGCTGGCGATCGGAGAGCGAATGCCATTTTTTTCTATTCCATTTCACCATTATCACTTCCACATTTTCTTTAAATCAATAACACATCCCCCTCTCGATCGATTGTGCTGTGTCACAGCGCGTGTCGTATATTGTTTAGCAGGCCAAAATGTAACAAAACGAATTGTTTTCCATGAGCCAAGAAGATGAAACCCCCACAAGAAACAACCCAGAACAATACGAAATCAATAAGACTACCAAAAAAACTAACAAACAAACAAACGTACAAATCTCTAGGCAGTAGTTTGAGACAACTTTAAAACGCAAAGCTGAAGAGCACTCCAGTTTTATCCTTTTTCAACCAACATGATCACCGTTGTTCGGCATTGCCCGGTTCTCTCCACAGTGGAAGTAGCGTCAGAACGTCGTCTCGCTAGTTAATCGCACTCGTAGGACTTGTTGTACAGTCCTCCTACACAGCACAGCTACCGTTCACCGTGCGCCACCGTGATGGCAATCGCTTATGGTAGTGTTGTTGCAACGGTTTTTAGCTAAGCGCTGACGGTGACGGTGGCGCCAGACTGGTATTTTGAAAGTGTCTTAAGACACCTCCTCGATCGCGCGTCGTGCTTCTACGATCGGCAGTTTTTTTTTTGCAACGCTCTCACCAATTTCTGTTCAGCTGCCTATGCATCGATGTTTAGAGCTGTGATGTTGTTTTTCAAACGATCGCGGGCTTATAGAGCAACGTCTCTCTTCCCTCGCGATCGTTCGAGCAAAGCCATTTCAAATAGAATACTAGGGATGGTTGAGGTGCGTTTTTTGGCCGAGAACACATCAAGCATCGATCGATCGCTTGATCGTAAGAATTGCGTCCATTTTTTCTGCCCCTCTTTATTGTTTTGATTTGATATGCATTACTTTGGTTTAGTTTTTGGAGATGATGTGGTAGAAGGTGCTTTCGAAACGCGCCAGTGCCAGCGCCAGCACATCACAACCAACCAACCGCCCTCAAACCCGTTTTCGAGTCTGCATGACGCGACCCTGGGCCGCGCTCGTGTTGTGTTGTGTGTTTGGGGCCGATGGGTTGTTTTGTGGGGTCGGTCTGGTTTGTGCTGGTTTGAGGTTATTTCTTTCAGTTTTCCCCACCGCTTATTCCGTGGTTTCCCCGTCTCTTTCTATATTTACGCTATAGAGAGAAGCTTTCAAACCGCGCACCAAGGGAGCCTGTTTTGCTGCCGGTGGTGTGTTGTCGAACGCGAACCGACGGCTCTCGAAAGCCTGTTCCAACGTTGGATCGTCTTTTATGGCAACAGAGAGTAGGTTCGCTGGCGCGTGTACCACCACCGGGGCCACCGGGTGCCGTTGCGCCGCCATCGCTGAGAGTTTCGTCGGTTGAGAAAGACACGGTAATGATGCCGCGCACGCACTATTGCTGGCTGGCTGTGGTGGCGCAGCAGAGCCTGTGTGAACGAAAAGCCGTTTAACTAGTTTGCTGCGCCTTACTTTTTTTTTCGTCTTCCAACTTGGCTTGACGTTTTATTCACGTTTTGTGCTGTTGGCTCTGGGAGAGCAGACGGCCCTTGTTGCAACAGCAGACGCAGAAGAGGTTAAATAGAGAAACGTGCGCCCAGGGCAGCAGCAGCAGCACTCTATTTAACTCGATCTGAGCCTCGACTAGAGAGTTTGCGATCGAGATATTGACGATTGGAGAAGATGGGATCCTCCTCTCGGTTCAACCCCCCAAAACGGGTTGTTTAAAATGTGTCTTGGCATTTCGAATGGCCTCCTGCGCTTGCTCATGATGCAGCGCATGATCATTATGCTGTGAATGCTGCTGCTGACTTCGACTTCAGTTCTTCGCACCAAATCAGCGAGCATTCATTTTGGGACGACACGAGCGCTTAATGGTGCAACTTCAAACGTTGCACTTCACCTTCGTACTCTCCTTATCCACTGTGGAATGTCGATGCTGCTTGCTGTTCGGCAATGAATGATAACCGGAAAGTTAACAATTGGTGACAGGATGACACATCGTCGTGGGTGATCTCTGTGTTCTCCGAAGCGAATGGAATCCGTTAGCAAACATGTCAAGGCACAGGATAGGTCGTCAGCGCCACTCGTACAATTACATGAATAACAATAATTTGTCAAAACCCTGAAACACGCTGAAAAAAACAAGTGAACGTACAAATTTTAAATTAATGTAAGAGACCATTTAACATCGAGCAAAGGCGCGTGATTGCACGTACTCTACAAACAACCTAAGGGCGGGCGATTTATATAGCAAGATATATTTAAAAAAAAAACAGCGCGTTTAGTCTAACGATCGCGACAAACAACAACAACAATCGAAGGACCTATCCTACCTGGAGAACAGAACCCGAAAAAAACCGAAATAACATTGATGCAAATAACTGTGATTCGAGGAGGGAGTAGCATAATATATGGGGACGGTTTGGTGCGACTCCGTACGCCATTCGTTGAACACTGTCCTCCCAGGATATGAACAACATTTTTTTGCGATACTAAGAAACTCAGATACACCACATTTTGAACGCTTGTGCTGATAAACACAATCGACGATTGGCCCCGCTGGCACAGATGTAACACAGGGTCTGATAAAGATTAGGACCTTGGCTGCGCATCTGCCCTGGTGTGATCCATTACCCTTTAAGGATAACTATATTTTGCTAATGCGTTTTGAGTGGTTTGATCCTACCTTATGAGACAGAGAGCACGAGGGGAAGGAGCAAATACCAATGTTGCACGATCGTCAATCACAGTGACCACCAGCAGCTAGATCATGCAACATAATGGCAACAGCTAAATTTCATAATATTTCATGGTAACGAGCTAACGAGAGGAAGAAGTCAAGTGGAGGGAAGAAGCTACAGATATATGACACGCAAAAGTAAAACAGGAACTGTGTTTGTGACACGATGTGCTGTGATGATGAGCCAGAAGCAGGACGGGCAGGGTTGTGTGGTCAACGAAATTTGAAACACCTTTTCGTTGTCACAATTCTTGCCGGAGACGCTGGGCGCTTGCTTCGCCGAGAGTCGTCCGTACAACACAAAATTGTATAGTTATGTGCATAAAAATGTAAAAAGAAGAATTAATTATAGTATAAAAAGGCTGAAAGTACCTGGTGCGCGCAAGGTAAAAAAAACCACAATCGGGAGAAAGAAACAAGAATTGTGCAAAACACCGGCGCCAATCTTGTTCAATTTCGAACTGGGCAAGTAGAGAAGGCGGGAGGGGGTGGTTATTGGAAAAAAAATCTCATCCTCCCGCCTCCAGATGTATGAGTATCTAGCAAAGTAGCTGCAATATTCTTAGCGCCTGGTAGGTGGCCTGAATGTGTGGTGAATTCTTCTCACGTTTTCGTTGGGATGTTTTTAGAATACGCGGAACGACCAAAAACCTTACAATCCCTAATTAAACGCACCCTTTACCCACCTATCGTCTATGATATTGGATAATGTAACATGTTCGAGAGCGTTAAAGAGTTTGATCGAACAGCAGATCTCTTAGCGCGAGCAGCAGAGGGAGGGAGTGTGTGCGTTGGCGAGAGGTGCCGTGGCCGCCGTGTTTTATCAAAAGCTACCGTGAACCGCGTCAGCGTTTGCCCAATTTGAAATTGATCTCTTAGATGGAATAAGATCGAAACTCCAGTATTGTTTTCCTTTTATACCTATAAACATAAATATGTTAAATGACAGCAAAAAATCGAGAAACAAAAACAAAAAACCAAACATAAAAGAGAAAACGTTAAACAACAGCAGTCGAAAGGCAGTGGCAGCGTGGCGCAGTGTGCTGTGGCCCCGAAGTGTGAAACTCGAACTGAAACCACAAACAGACTTGTACAAATTGTAACGATAAATGAAACTATAAAATGTGACGCTATATTAGACACTGCGTGTGCGTGCGCGCGATTGTATAGCGGCACCATTTTTAGATGTTATCTCCCTCGGAGGGCCGACGACAAAATCGGTGTTTCACGTGTGTTGTTGGTGGGCGCGTGCGATTGAATCAAGGAAAAAGATTGTATACATTGTTGGAGCATTTATATACGTAATGTAAATTTTGTAATATTCTTCAAATGAGTCAACAAAATCCCCCGTTGCGTTCGACTGAACACTGAACTGAAGAACAATCCCCCCGCGGTACACGTCGTCTATTTGCAGAACTCGTCCAAACATTGCTCTTTCGCTCTCTCGCTGCCATTGTGCGTGCGTGACGGCGAGCATCGCGCCAATAACAAGATGTACAACGGTTCACCTAGGGATCTTGCGTGTTATACCTACATCGTGTAGAATCGAATTCATAAATCACACGGCCCTTGAATTCTCAAGTGAAAGTACCAAAATACCGAACCGCCAGTAGAGGGCAGATGGTGACAGTGACGATCGAACGCTTGCGGCGGCGAATCCATTATTATGTTGTTGGCAAACATTAACCATCGGCACGCCACTACTGTTCAACTAATGACTGAATTGCATTTACCTTTACCGTCGCTTAGGGAAACCTTGTTTGAAAGAATATTAGCCTTTTAGACAATGCTACTACCAACTACCAGTTGTTGTGTAAGGGCCGGCTGAGAGAGAACCCTGCTGCAGCGAGCCCATTGCGCGACAGTTCTGAACGATCTTCCACAAGCGATATAGTGTTCGTTAGGAAAATTATATTTTCCCAACCATCACCCACCCCTC
>NC_064877.1:67180646-67210646 GCF_943734665.1 Anopheles aquasalis | reverse complement strand
TAACTGTGGGCTGATAAAGCAGGGGCACTTGATCGTGCACGTCACCACCCTTCGTGCCACTAGGAGGAGGGCGGTCACAAGTCGTACGATTGCGTCCTTATGCGTCCCCAGTGTCGTCCCTTTCTCTGGCGGTGGTTTCTTATCATTATCGCAGTAACGGCGCACTTCCTGATGCAGTTGTCATTGTGTTGGGAAGGGGGAGACACTGGCAAATAAATATGTTTTGCTTGTTTTATAGCGGCCACATTGCTCAGATGCTACTAAACACTACAATCCATCATCTCGGGAGCGAGTCGGCTTAGCAATAGAAGCCCGGAGATTGACTGGTGACAGACGGGGACGAGAATCCTGTTCCTGTCTAGCCCCTGTAATGGCGGCTGCGATGTCTGATAAGAAACCGCGCGATTTGCTTAGACGACGCTTGATTGCTGTCCGTTCCTCGCACGTTCCCTACCTGAACAGTCTCCTCTCTCTATTCTGGGTTCGCACAATGGTACGCTCGAGGACAAACGGGGTGAAACTGTTCTCAGCTGTTTTCACCGCGACCACAACGCGACGAGTTTACCGAGCTTGCTGCTGGAAACTGACCCACTGAACAAACACAGACACACAACACAATCCTTGAAGACGACCCTTGTCTCAAGGAAGCGGGCTGGAGCGGTGGCAGGTTTCCGACCACCATCATCACCACCACCACCACCACCACCGGAAACTCCCGTATCCGAAAGGGACACCACCACGACCACGGCTCATTTGCATAATGGCCTCCAGGAGGAAACTTTACGACCTCTGCCCGCTGCGCCACACTCCTCCCTTCTTCTAATCGGGATCTCGGTGTCGTTTACTTGCGCGAATGCTGCCTGGACTTGAACGGTCGGTCTACTGCCTTCTCCTGTCCTATACCTCCTTTTGCCTACCTGGAAGAAACCGCCGGTTGTTCTGTTTGCTAGTTTCTTTCCCTTATCGGTCAGCATTTCATTTCTTTTCTCTCTCTCTGTTGTGTTGTTTTTATTGTTGTATTTTCTCTTCCGAATTGCAGGAGGTATAATTACTCTGCTCCAGGTGAGCCCAAAATGAGGCCCGCATCCTGGTGTATATCCTGGTGGCTCGCAAAGTGAAACCTTGGCCGCGCGCACAACACGTCACACGATCGACGGTGAGGAGAGGGGCTCGAAAAACGGTCGAAAATGGTGGCCCTGATGGTGACCTCTGTGAGGGCTATTGAAATGGACAGATGTTTTATGCGCTTTCGAACCTCCTGAACCTGAAGGATATCGCCGCTCGCTCAGTGTGTCGCATAGTAAGAAAAAAGGGGGAAAGGGTGCAGAAGTCATGTGCGACCGGCCGTAACTGGCTCCCGGGACCCGAATGGTCGATAGGAGAAGCCAGTTTCGGTTGCCGTCGATGTGGTGTTCTATTGTTTCTTATCTTTGGAAGTTGCTAATTCATTCATCAAATTGTAGGGATGGCTCTTTTACTGCGATACACGAAAAAGAGACGGCTGGAACCAATCGAGAAGCTACGGGGCCCTCTATACTTGCCTTGTATTCGTTGATGAGCACCGGGAAATTGATGACTATCGAGAGATCGTTGTGTTGTGCTGTGCTAGAGTGGCCCTATCGTCGCCTCGCCACAGCCAGAAACATAAGAAATAAATACAGACGAACGAACGAACGAACGAACGAACGTTAATAAATACACATATTACATCGTAACGGTTCCCTGCACAGGAGACGAGGACCCTTCTCGTACACTCAGTTTCATTGCCCGTTTCCTGTGTGAACGGCGGCCCCGGTCGTCTCCTTGCAGTGCAGTTGTATCCCAGGTCGGGCCCGGGCCCTGCCTTGTGCTCCCTTCTCGAACGGCGGGTGTCGGTTTTCGGTTCTTCTCGTCGATAGTCTCGACTCTCGCGCGCTCTCAATTTTGGGCCGACATTTTGGTGTGGCCAGACAGCCCAAGCACAAGCAGTGTAGTACCTTCCTTTCCTTTCGTGGCCACCGTGTCGCCGTCACCGCCACGGCTGACACGGCTCGCTGCTGTTGCTCCCTATCTGTTGTTGTTCGCGTTTCGCGGCGGAGGAAAGGGCCACAACCCAAAAACCCCAAAAAAACGAGGAAAAAAAAGGGAATGCATGGCTGCAGTTGCACACCAACACCAGCAATGCCTCGTGCCAGTGTAGTGTGCGCGCGACGGCTAATGGACGGTTCAAATGGTTCCGGATGAATGGTTGCTGCTGCTGCTCAACAACGTTGTGCTTAATGGCTTGAGCATTCATATTAAAACTACTGTTTTAGCTCTGCTCTCTGCTAACAACATGATGCCTTTCATACATGATCATGAAAGCAACAAAATGAGCACAAATTGTGATCATTTTTAGGAGCTTTAGATAGTCAAAGATAGGGACAATGTTTCGAATGCAATCGTTTCAGTCTTTTCATACCGAATGCACCACGGAGACAATATGAGGAATTCAAATGATTCCGATATTTATTGAAATCAAGCTAACTTAGATCTTTTACAAAATAACTCATAGATTTCTATTGCATTGTATGTTAGGTGCCAGGCACGCTGGTCGAGAGAACCATTCGAGACGAGAAGGTATAAAGAAGAATCGTTTCATCCCTTCCAAAAACCCTCGCGGGAATTAGCGAGTGTGTGCGTGCCAGAAGACGTACGATGCACAGCAGGATATGCGTCCGTAACGGCCATTTTCGTGAACCGTGTTCCCATGGAACCTTAGATTACTTTGAAGAGTTAACGCTGCTTCACGCATAATGCTTCAATATTTTCGGCAAATCCTTAAAATGCGCACCAAGCTCTGACACCAATTAGCTCCTCCGCTTGTGTCACTTATGGTGGTAGGAGGTTCCTCTCTCGCCATATTTTTGAGGCGCCAGATATAACAAACCATATATGGAACAATAGTGCGTTCCATGGTTTACCAGTTTACCTTGTACAGGGAAAGGGGTGAAGGGGAGTCCTCTCAGACCCCCTCTAGGAGGGAGAGTCCCCCTTCAACAATTTGTCGTCGACGGTGCGGGATCGCTGTGCATTAACCGTGGCACCAATGGGCTGCAGCTGCAATACTTTTTGGAAATGTGTTTCGGAATCGCTTTGCGGCACCTGTACCCACCGGTTGCACGGTTTCGAACGTAGGCTCTCTGATACAATCATTTGTTTTTCATCAACAGCAGCAGCAGCAGCAGCGCGAACCATTAACCTATTTTGTCAAATGAGAACATCGAGCCCCTATGCCTCTTTGCTGCGACAGTACCGACCTGAAGAGGTTTGTTTGAAGGCACACTCTTCACTCTTACTATCTGCGCGTAGTGTTGTGCGTAGCGTTGAACGATAAGAGCAACTGGAGACGAAGCAGAATGTTTCCGTTTCGTATAAGATTGCAGCTGTGTGCATAAAATGGCCGAAGACTTGATGCTCAACGCGATTCTACTTTCATTTCGATATTTTTAACTTGCCTACCATGATGAAAATGATTTAAACATTTACATTCGTGTGCTCTGCAACGTATAGCTACACCATGGTATAGCAAACAGTATCAAAGTGACCCCTTGGCTTTGGTAACGGTTATGGGAATAGAACACCCCACGCACGTTACACGTTTGAAGGCTCCGGCTCACGCAGCCCACACAACCCACACAGGACAACCAGCAAGCCAGCATGTCCGTTGAAACGAACGAGCAGAGAGCATACATAGCAGCGTTGCCATATTCGACACGATACGTCGTCCCTTGGCTTCCATTTATCCGGGTGCGAGGGTGCATTAAAATAGATTCCCATTTCCCAGCATTTTTCCTTCGCACGAAAAGGGCTGACCAGGAACCGCAGGCCGCCTATAGGTTTGTTGTATGAGCTTAGGGGGTTTTCCCTTACAGCCACCACCCTCGTAAGACCAAAGCGACTCGATACGCGGAGTCGCAATATACTTGAAAGGGGGAAGGATCGTCTGTCTGATCGAATGGAAAGGAGCTGTCCGGGGTCCTGCTGCTTGTAACTGTGTTCCCATTGACAGCTGCCGGTAAATCGCTGATGAGTGCCGCAAGCTGCTGCTGCTGCTGCGTCGCCATCACTGCACCCCAGGCCAAAGCGTACGATTTGTGCGAATCCGGTGGTCCGGTTCCACGGGAACAACGCACCAGGATACCGCTTTTGGTGGTGGAGTGATACACAACAAGCGGTTTGGTAGCAGCGCCAGTTGGTTAAGGGGTTGTTTCACACGATGCCAGTGATTAATAGTGTACCGCGACTGTGAGTCAAAACAAAAATGGTTGCTTGACAATGTAGGACGCGACGAGGACAGCGGCACGTTGTAGCAATAGCGCACAAAGCACAGCACAGCACAGAGCAGTAATCACTAAAGTGTAAAATGCAATCTGCACAAGGCATGCGCCACTCTCTGTGTCTCTCTTTGCAAACGTTCGGTGACGAGAAGACTCTGGCCTCGATTGTATCGTGGCCTAATGTCTAATTGAAATGTGGAACCAAATGTGAAACCCCCTTTCGCTTCTTTTTAACGTCCTTCAACCGATAATACGAATGGCGTCGTCTGTCCTGTTGTTGCCAACAAACCTATAAACGGTTTGTTGTTGTTTTTGAGTATAATTCCAAATTATTGAAACCACCGTTGATCCTCAGCAATAGTTTTTTTTTTTAAGTGAATTTGAAATAAGTACCAATTGCGTTAGTTTCCAAGTCCCTTCCCTAGTTGAATCCGCATTTACTGGCGATGGCCTCTCTTCTTGACTTGAGATTGTGCTACTGCTGTTGCTGCTGCTGCTGCTGCAATCTCCATGGCAGCTAGCACTCGCACCATTCGCTTATCTAATGCCATGATGATGAGCTGCATACAGATGTACGATTGTTCTCAAGAACATACTCATAGCTTCTTGGCTCTTTGTGTTGCTGCTGCGGCGGCGGCGGCGGAGCTTCCTTACATGCTAAGTGTGTGAATACTAGTGGACTAGTTGCTTGCAAGCCGAAAAGGTCAAGAAGCAACAAGCGGCCTCCTCTTACACGACGCGCAATGCACGGCCACGCACGCACGCACGCTCGCTCGCTGCGGCTGACGTTAGAATCCAACTGACTACTAGCGGCCATCATTCAATTTGCCTTTCATACCATCACCACCGATTCATTCGAGCCCGTAAATGATGGCCTTCGATGGTTGTGGGCTGCTGCCTCGCTCGACGCCGACGACGACCACGAGCGCAAAGTTGATGATTCATCGTAAAATGAGGCGCTTTCGAGGCAACGTCGTAACACTCGTTTAGCCCGCCTCCTCGCCTTCCCCCGCGAGCTCCATTAGCCGTGCCGTTAGGAGACGATCCCACTTCGATCGTGCCGGTTCGTCGCTCGCCTGGCTAAACGTTTCGAAGCCCGAAGTGCTTGAAGCACCACCGCGCAACGCCTTATGACGGCCGTCGTCGTCGTCGTCTAGCCACGCATACGCGCGAGGTTTCAGGTTTTCGTGCGACTGAATCATTAGACTACACCGCGCTTGTTATATGATGCGATCGGTCGTATGATCCGCTCTTTTAGTTTTTTTTTGTTTTTTACGAGGATCACTATAAAACTGTTCGATGAATTTGGGGGCCATATATGGATGTATGTGGGGATATGAGTCACCAGTCTGTAGGTAATGATAACAGGAAAGATATGGATGAATCACGGACCAGAAACGGGCGGGTTTCTTGAGGATTTCCAGCTGTCAGCATCGTCGCAATGTCGTAACCGAATTTACTTCCTCGTCCAGACATCTCGAGACAATCAACCAGCCGCCCAATTAGCTTCAGTATCGTACGATCCCAAAAGGATATCCTGCCAGTGAATGTCCGGAGGAGAAAGCACCAGCGGACGGTTGCGAATGGTGCGTGGTCGTCGAACAAACGAAACTGCTGACCGTTCGATCACTCGGATCGACCGAGCAGATCATCAGTTGGTGTTGTTGCGGGTGGCACGGGCCTCGAGTGGCATAACCTCGTTACAGCTTCAACCCCGGGAATTGAGGGAGAAGAAACGCCATCCGCCGCTAGTAATATGCAGGAGGAGCACTGCACAGGAAGTGATTCCATGCGACCTGGACTGAAAAAGTAAAAAAATATATGAAAGAAACGGGAATGGTTTTTGCCACGTCGGGCCTTAAGTGCGCCCTGTGCCCCCTATCCCCGGGGACACTTAACCACCGGGAAGCTGCAGCTGAAAAAGAAAACTCAACGAGTCAACCGCAGAGAGAGAGAGAGAGAGAGAGAGAGAGAGAGAGAGAGAGAGAGAGAGAGAGAGAGAGAGAGACTCCGAAATGACAGGAAACTCGTAATGGTCATTAAAGTGAATACGTTAAACAAACACGTACACAAATACACCGTTACCCAGTGCACAGACACGTCCTCTTCCACCTCCAGCGGATTTGGCACGGGGTCTGTCTGCCCCGTGACTCCTTTGAAGTGGACAGAGCGGGCCTAGGACTAGACGCGACCCCGCTGAACTTCGGTACGGATGCAAGATGCAAGAAAGTGCCGCACTTTCTCTTCTCCACGACAGAGGGATCCCTTTTCGGTACGCGCAGCATCCGGCACCACCGCCATCATCGCGTCATCATGGTCGGCATGCGAAGCTGCCGGGAGAGGAGTTGATCCCAAATCCGAATTCGCTGGTGACTCGATGGAGGCAGGCGGCCGGCCGGGGGTGGTATTGTTTACGAAAGCGATCCGCCAATTTGCATGTCCGCGCAAATTGGATCGCCCGATTGGTGGCCATGTGTTTTCGTACCGGGTGTACCGAAATGAAACTTCAAGACATCTGTGTACATAAGGGGGCTCACGAAGGAGCTGAGCTGAGTGGGGGACGAATAGTGATGGTTGGAAGTTTTGTCCATTTCGAGGCAATCAAAGGATCACTTTAAGGTGTTAACTTTTAAGGCGTTTTGTAAGCCACCCTTTCCAGCTTGGTCACTTGATAGTTGTTGTTCACGGTACTCCTAATGAGACTCTTTTAAATCAATCGAAACTATACATACGGTCGAGCTGTTTGTTTATTTTACCCAAAAAACCAATAACTGAGGTCAGACATTACCAAACCAAATGTTGGTGTAGCAACTGAGGAGTAGCTTTTAAATTTTACCTCAAAGTGCAATCGAGAAGCACATTCCATTAATAGTTTGTTGAAATATGTTGCATCACGTACCTTCTATGCAATAACTAACATTTAATTTTTATTATTTGAACTCCTTCTTTCCAGCGATCCAGCACAAACCCTGTTGGAGAACGTCCTGATTTTGGAATCGCCAGGTATGCAAATGTTGAACTGTGCAAGCTTTAAAAAGGATGGAAGACGGAGCGTCACACGGCGTGTGGCGTGTTCCTGTGCGAACGAAATCAATCAACTTCCTCAATCAAGCGCGCAATTTCCTCTTCTATTCGTCGGTCAGACATTACAAACCGGAGACGACATCCCTGTTTCACTCTCCCTACCGTACTATCCTGTTCCTAGCGTTACTCTTATAGAGCGTACGATACCGCTAGCACTTCATATTTACCATTCTGTCTGCCATTTGCGTTGAGTCCCATGCCACTTCCCCGGGTAGATGTTTACCGCTTTATTATTTGCCCGATTGTACCATAAGCTTAAATAATTTGCCTAATTAACTTGGGCCAAACTGCAGGCAAGCATTTATTCGAGGAACCTTATACCGTAGTGAAGAGCATATTGTGCGCACCGGGGAGCTTCTTCTCATGTCCACCTCATGTCGCGGACGGCACATTCTAACGGCCCCCCTGATAGCAACGACAACGAATTGTAGAAAGCATAAAAAATGGCAATCAAATGGAATGATGCCACCACATATACCGACGATGAGATGATCATGATGTGGACATGCGGTACGCGATGCGCGGTGCGCGGTGCCTGTGTATGTCTGTGTTAGCTCCTCTTTGTTTGCTTTACCTCTTATCGGAACGACGACGAGACGAAGCAAAAAAAAAAAAGAGGCGAATAAACAACAAGAAGGGGAGCCGACCGCGAGCGCCACTCCCGTTCGGTGGACCCTCAATCGTGGCGAGCGAGTGACATGGATGGCATATGGAGGATGCCGCGACCGCCCTTCCATCGTTTCCCCTCCTCATGCTCGCTGTCCTCGCACGCTGTATCGCTGGCGCGGTGCGGTTAGTCTTATCGGTGACATAAAATGATAAGACCTTTGGAAACGAGGTAACTGCTTTTTGGTGCTGCTGCTACGGCCACATTTCGAGGCCCCCGCGGCCCCGTGCGTTTGTATTTGTTGGCTCGTGGGCTGACGGGTGCCGCCAGCACGTCTGAACACACGGCCTCATGCTGACGTGACCACCAAAAAAAAAAACACCCCAACACATTACGAACCTTCTCGCCTTCAGCCGTTCTAATGGTTTCTCGACAGAGAGAGAGAAAGAAAGAGTTTTTTATAGTGTTGCGAATAGAGCAGTTAGTTCCATCGTCATCTTTTGTTTCTCCAACGCTCCTGCCGGTGTCATCCTTCATTCCAGGCCAGGCACCACCCGGAAAAAACGTATTTGCATCCAATCAAACGTTATTATCATTTCAATCCCACGATCCCGTTGCGTCGCGGCCCATTTCGGCCAACTTACCGCACGGAACTCGAGCCTGTGGCTTGGTTTTTAGGGTCGTCGCCCGTCCGTTCGTCGTTGGTTCAGTCCTCGTTGCCACGTTTATCAAACGGCGGTGGACCCTGCCAGTCAGCCAGCTGTCCTGGTGTCTTGTAACCGCAACCGACCGACCGACCGACCGGTCGGGTGGCGCCGTAGATTTTGATTGAGTGCAGCACGAGGGGAAAGGGAAATGGAGCGGCATTTGTGACTCTCCGGCGGGGCACGGTGTTGGCTCCCTGTGCAGCAACAACGACAGAGATCGACCGATCGACCGCGATCGAAAAAAAAAAGGTGAAACAAAACTTTCGGATCGACCGCCGGCACCCGCGGCAGACTGGCGGACAACTTTCTTTCCCATCCGGCCACAACGACGGTGACGGCGACCGCAGAATGACCGGAGAACTAGAGAGAAAGACTGCGTCAACCACTAACGGACGGCGACGCTGCGAAAGCGTTTGTGCCCTCGGCGCGAAATGGGTTTCTCAAATCCGAACCTAAGGCCTCGGCGATGCCGCTACCACCTTAACCTGGGGCGGGCCGTGTGCCTTCTGTCTATCGCTTTCTGTAGCTCCCCTGGAACCACGGACTCGCGCTAGTGTGGTTCAACTCCCAAGGTGGATTTTGGGGCAACAAAGATGGAAATCAAATGGGGAAGGCCGCACTTTAATGAGCAGACGACCGAGAATTGACCACGACACTCCACGTGGTTAGCCAGATGTTTGATTTGCAAATGTGGCTTGCCAATGGAAGCCATTACGCCTATGCTACTGTTAAGCAGACCCAGAAGAAACCGTCGCCACCAAGTGTTTGCTCTGCGTTTCTCCAGGCAACTGGAGCACCGCGTAGTAAACCATTGTAACCGTCAAAGAAGCTAAACATAGAACACAACCTCATAACGTGCGTCCTCTTTCTCAACCTTTTAGCGAGCCGCGAGTCGATTCCGAAGGTAACGAGGTGTCGCCACAGCTCTCTCCAAGGACTCCGGCGTGTGCCCAATGCCCCTTGAGCAAGCACGACAGTTGCAGAAGAGTGAGAATTGATTGATATTTTGACATTCATCGCTGACCATTTCTTCTCGTATTGTAGCCCGTCTTTTACGTCCTGGCCTCACTTCCCCTTGATGCAAAAATGTGTAAGGCGTACTCCGGCCCTGACAGCCTGGCGATTGCTGGGATGAGGAGGAGGAGAAGGTGTTCAAGTGGAGAGTGGAGCGCAGCACGAACGTAGTCACGCCGTGTTTTATGGTGCATTAAAACCATATCTAAATCATGCTTTCCTAGCGCTGATTGTTATTGTGTGCCACCAGCCATCGCCATGGAGGGTGGAATGTCACGGCAGCCAAGAGAGTGGGGTGGAGGGAGGAACCAGATTGGAGCGACCGCACGATTCGGTATTCGGTCGAGATCGATTTAAGGAAAAGGTCCACAGGGCAACCTACTGCTCCTCACGGTCATTGTGCTTGCGTATGTAGTGAGGCGGCCGTTTAGCTCTTTGTTACGTTTGTTGAAGCTGGTGCCACGGCACGTTATCCTTACTGTGGTGGCCACAGCTCTTGTGATTCACGAATACTGCGATATGGTTACACTTTTCAGACGCTCGATAGTCTTCCGCTAAACTTTATTCTAATAACTAAGCATGCCAAGCATCAAAGCAACCTCCACCACCACCAGGTCCACGGTGGTTGGCACCCTTTTAATCCAATTCACACCTAACCTCAATAACTGAAACCCAGACCCCCCCGCAGGTACCGAACGGCGGGGATGAGGATGATGCCCATTGCCAACCGGTGGTGATCACTGTTTCACCTTTCCATTCGTGGTGCCGGCGATTATTCACGAATCGTGAGCTGCTGCTGCCAAGAGGCGAGCTTTTGCTTATTGGACCAGTTGCTGTCGTCTGCGGCGTCGGTCGTGGGGCATCGTAATGATCCGGTTTTACAAGCGAGCGGGCCTACCGAGCCCCAGGGTGGCCAAAGCATTTCGAAAGGCGCACGAGGAGTCATCAGCCGAGAGTGACTTGGTTTGTCTGTCTACGTTGCGTTTTCGGTTGCGCATCGGCCGCCTCGCTCTACACCAAGTTGAGTGCCAAGTGGAGCGACCCTAACAGAGGCCCGAAGGGGGGAAGGTTAAGGGATTATTTCTACGAAAGTGCCTTCGTCGCCAATTGCTTTCTAAGTGTTGCGCGACCCTGTCGCTAGTCGTGCACGTGAAAGCGATTGGAGCGATTTGGAAAGGACACTCCGGGGGCCAATCTCAGCTGGCTGGCTGGATGGCTGGCTACCCACTTGTTGTTAGGGCCCAGCTGTGATCCTTAAGGTGTCATACGGAAACCTACGTGGGGAGCATCTCAAATGAGTATCCTACCTTTTATTCTACGGAGCGTCGTAGAAAGAGAAAGAACCAATTGTAGTCTACAATTCCCAACTATAAAAAGGACCGTCCTCAAAAACTGTTTGCCAATTGCAGGAGGAAGTGTTCAAAAAGAAGCTACACACAACCAAACTGTTGCGAGCTCATGTACCGAATGCCCAATTGTACCATCGCAATCAAGCTTTTCGTGGCGCGTTTACGTGTCTTCCTCTCCACCGAACCGACCGAAACCGGGGTCCACACGGCGGTAAACAGCCGTCGCTAACCATCCTTAAATCGTCCGCCTTCAGTTCAGTTGCCCCCTCGTCGACGCATCAATTGGCGATGGCGAAAAGACACTGGCGGGCTGGCGGACGGCCGGCAGACCCCGTTCCCGTTTACGATGAATTAGCTTGATTGGCTTCGATGCGAATCTGCTGTGCGCGCGTCTGTGTCTGTCTGTTTCGATTGGAAAAGCGAAGTAGATGATTGCGCGCTCGCAGAGAGCGCCCATAGCCACAGATGGTCTCGATGGTGTGCGCGAGCGCGCGCCCTAACGATAATGGACCGCGAGCCTGGCTTAATGGTTGGCGATCTCGCATTTGCTGCTGCTGCTGCGACTCTCTTTGCCGATTGGTCTGGTCTGATCTGGTCTGGTCTGGGCGTACCGGGCGCGGGTGGATTGTGCATGGAAAGTGAAATTATCCAGTCCGCCCTCCCCGGTCGCCGGTGCCGACTGCTGCGGGGATTGTAACGTACGATCGTGTAGCGTTGCTGTCGCTGCTCCGAGGCGAAAGGGATTTTAGATTAGATGATTGAGCGGCCACGATTGAGAAAGGTGCCGGGCCGGGCCGGCCCGGCCGATTCGGCAAGGAGAGTGCTTTCCCTTTAGGCCGAACGAAGCAGCACCGTGGCCTTTCGGGGTGCGCGCGGAATGAACGCATTACGCGGACAGGATTTATGCTCTGCTCTTTACAGTGGATTCGGTCGGTTAAAAACCTTATTTATTATTGGAAGTACGATAAACAGTTGATGTAGGCACGTTAGTCGATCCTTGTTGGATAAGGCCAATCGGAGGAAGTTAATCAATTTCGTTTTGTGTTGGAAACCATTTTCTAAACCATCAACGTACGATGGCGCATTGTACGGTAGCATTTCTTCGTTACCACGCTTTTATGGCTTGCTGCGAATGCTAAGGTTACTTAGTAGGTCCTGAAGGGAAAGCAAATGCATCGCATTGAAGGAACATCGCATCACAGTGATCTGCAACGTCGAATCAATCTTTATGAAATACATTCAATTATCTTTCGATGAAAATTAATGTCCCTTTCAATTCGGTGCTGTTGTCTACTATAGGCTACAACAATTTTAACGGTGCTAGCTGCGCAATTCATTCCTCTTGAAAGTAAGTCCTAATTATCAATCTAAACGTATGACTCCTCTGCTGACGAATGTGTGATTCCAATTATTCCGTTCCTCGAAAGCACTTGTTACTAATTCCATCAAAAGTGTTCCGGTCAACCCCTTATCTTCGTGACTCCCTGACTGATGAAAGGGAATGTGGCAGACCATTTGATAGATCCGCTCATCAGCCAAATGTAAACGAAACTCTTCGTTATCGCTTACTCAAACGTTGAGCACTTCGTGTTGGAAATGCTTTAATGCCCAGTTCGTTTGTCCTGTTCATTAAATATTGTAGATTCAATCCATTGACTTACGCTCGGGTTCATTACTATTGCAATTTCATTTCTTCCTCATCGCAAACATGTGCCCACTGGTTCGTGCATGGTTTTCGAATAGCCAGTTCTACCTCACATGATCAGTACTTTCGGACTAACGAGGGGAGTTCGGTAACAAACAAACAAAAAACTAAGCATAGCGTTGACGTACCATCACCGGAGCGATAGTACACTGATAGTGTAAAAATAGAGCTTCATGGAGTGCGACAAAAACGTGCGATTAACGGAAGCACCGTACCACGTGTTTGTACGTGCTCATAGCCGGATTGGGAAGAACCCACTGGTACCAGGCGGTTAAATTTCCGCTAGCGTATGACGTGAGCAGCAGCGCGGTCTGTCCTGTGGTTTGTTCTCATTCCGAACCTGTTCTTGCTAATTCCATATTTCTGGTCTGGCCAACACAACGGCGACGGTGTTCACGTTTTGTGGGAAAACCTGTAGCGCACGGCACGGACCAGGGTGTTGTGACCATTTTTCACCATTTACACTTCCCGATATCCGAACCGGTGCCCTGGATACTACGCTACTTCGAGTGTGGTTGGCAACCTTGAACCTTGTCTCCCGTGGTGGACGTACGAAACGTAAACGTGACCCACGCTAACGATGGCGCCCCTGGCGGGCTACACACTCCGTATGTACAGATGTCACTCCGAGCGCTTATCGAGTATTATCTTCAATTTTACATTGTTATGTCGCACGATCTGTGTGTGTCTGTGTGCGATTAATCGCAACAATAGCGCCAATGTCCACGTTTTCAATTGTCGCGTCATGCCAACAGGCCAAATCAAGCAACACGTTCCACAAAACGTGCTCACTGTTTAGGAACTATTGATTCACTTTTTGGACCAGCAATAGACACAACCAGAGCCGAATGGACAGCGTTTAATGATGGGTCTAGTAATGGAATAGACAGGCAACAATTGTGGAAAATCAAAAAGAGACATTCATCCGCTTGTGGTGCAGCCGAATGTTGCTGGCCACAGAGCAACCACAAAGATCAAAGAAAAAAAAAAACCTGACACGATACGGCCCCAAAAATGGGGAGGGAGGGCGAAGCAGAATACACGATCGTCTTCGCGGCGGCCATTAGCCTCCTTCCTCTGCTGCTGCTACTGCAGTCTGCGGTTCGATCCGGCCCGGCAAACGTGTGTAGTAAATGGAGAACCGGAAAATAATCGTTTCCTTTGCAGCTGCTTCACGGGTCGCTCTGGTGAGGTTGGGTTTTTCATTCGTCTTTTTGCCCTTTTTTGCCCCTCCGTGCCGTGGCTGTGTAAGATTTTAATCTGCTGCGCCGCTGCTGCACCGTGCCGTGGTTGATGATGCAGCGGTTGCATTTATGCTGGCATATGGTAGATGGTTCTTATGCTGGTGATCCATTTACCACGGGCGCGGACCGAGCGATCCGACAGAGAAGAATGCTTGTTGTATAAATAACTCACCGGGTTTTTTTCTGCCCGTTTCTGTGTTTGTCTACGGCTGTGTATGTAGATGGCTGGCTTTGAAGAAAGTTGCCTGATGAGATTTGATCTGATAAAGTGTTAATGATAATCCATTTCCAACATTCAAACATCACTTCTTTACCGGTTCATGCGCCAGGCAGGCCAGAAGTACATATTTGGTCAAGACATTAGCAAATAAGAATGCCTCAGCGGTACTAGAAACACCTTGCAGTAGCAGCAGCAGCAGCAGCATAGCTGCACCACAACACAGCATATCTGACGAGCGTGGAATTGTTTGGTAGCAGCATGACCATGACTGCCTTTTGTACGATAACTGTGCTCATAGCTGTGGACGAGGTCACGCTTCGAGTGTAAGCGATGCACTCTAATGTTGTTTTACTGTTGAGGCCTTTCCTTTCTTAACAGTGGATTGCTTAAGACCTCATTTCAAGTCCACCGTTACTATTGTGATTACAGAAGGCAAATAGCGAGAGCTTAAAGTCTAAATCGGGAAGATGGTATAAACATAACTCGGAGTTATTCTCTTAGATACGACCAAAGCAAATGGATGGCCATGGCGGTGAATTCTCATTTTTGGATGCATTGTATTTCGTCGTCCTCATCTTCTTCCACGAATCTTTATCCACCTTATGCCTTAACGATGTTGCTTCTCCGGGAAGGTTGTGATTGAGGCAGAGTATGGATGTCATCGCACGTACAAGTGTTTGTGAGGCAACAGCAGCAGCAGCAGCAGCATAGAACCACAAAGAACTGATACCTAAACATACATGTTGAGTACGTTCTAGGACTCTTCAGAGGCCATTCCGTTCACTTGTTTTGCTCGGCATCATCACCAATACAGAATGCGACGAGAAAGCCAAGTCGCAGGTCTATGGACTTGAACCATGGCCCATGCCAATGCCCATGTCTAGCAGCACGTAGGCGATGGCCCATTTGCTGTGTTTCGGGTATTCCGTAGACTCCCCTCTTCCTCTCGCTTGTCTCGCTATTCACGCGTTTCTCTGCGTTGTGTGTTCTTCTAGTGCCAGGCAGGAGGCCAGGCCCATCTGTCACTTCACCTTTCTCGAACAAGGTGCGCCCGATGGCTGGCTGGCCGCTAGTAAGGGAACGTATCCAAAAGGAGGAACACACATCTTCATGGCCGTTATGTTAACCTTCTTCGTTCCCTTTCTGTGATCGCACGATCACAGCACCAAGAGCCTCGAGTCTTGTTTTCGGTCTTGGTTTGTCTCCTCACGGCCACGGATGCGGTGGCGGGCGCTGATCGGTAGAGCTCTCGGATCGGATGGTAAATAAGGCCAGCAGCAGCAGCATCGAACACGATCGAGCCAAGGCGGCGGCGGCGGCGGCGGCGAGGTAAACTCGATCCACAACGAATCGGAATGGCGACGAGCCCTTTTGGCCTACAAACTGTGTGTAGATTGCCTTTGCCGTCTTCTTTTCTCTGCGGCGGCGGCCCTTTCGGAGTGAACATCGGACTTGCGTCGCGGCGCGTCGCGTTTAACCTTTATCGCTCTCTAGCCGCACTCGCTCCAAGTTCTCCACGATCGATCGTAGGAGTTGAAGGAGGAAGGAAACGACGAGCAGCAGGAGCACCAGGGAGTAGTGGCGGGATTCGTGGGATTGTTTTAACCGACGACGGTCGTGGTACCGCGCCCCCGTCAGACCAGCTAGCTATCCAGTTATATCCAACAGACGGCTTCGTGTCTGGATCATTTTCTTAAATTGAATCTCATTGCTTTCGACCAAGTCCGTGGCGGAGTCGTCAAGTAGGAGTAGGCGCGGTGTGCTATATTGTGTTCATGGATACACGTTCTCAGTCTGGCTGGCTGGGTGGTGAAATTGAGGTCTCCTCTTGGGTGGGCTGATGGTCCGGGGATCGAAAGCTACACCACCCTACCCGATGACAGCATTTATTTGTATATTACTTTGATTCCTGGCGAGTCACTAAAGTGTGGTTTCGGATCGGCCAACCGCCTCTCTTCTGCGGAGAGTACAAGAACCCCTTAACTCAACTGTTGAACGAGAACATCTCATTACAGGGTAGGGCCTTTACCACCATCGTCATCCCGTCATTTTGAGACCCCGAAATGGCCGCACTGGGGCCCATTGTTTGACATTTGCACATTTGCAGCGTACTCTGAGCTCTGAACCGTTTGCAGAGGCAGCACAATCGCAAACTACTAACCGCACTACTACTTCTCTCTCTCTCTCGGGAGAGGTAATTGGCGGTGTGACTGGCTGGCGGGGTATGTCTTGTAGAACCAAAGGCATCCCTCTTCATCCTCCTCCTCCTCCTCCTCCGTTCGTGCCATTAACTGTTCTTCTGACGAACGGAACCTTCTTGCGACCGTTCCCGCGGATGCGGTGCCGCTGCAGATCGGTTGGACTTTCAAAACAAGAGCGCTTGGGCGGTCGGCAACGCGCAACAACAACCAACAGGCACAGAGCTCGCTTCCGCACTCGGTACCCGGGAAGAGGGAGACCGAGCGACACATTGGGACACATTGCGCCGACCGGGGCTATTATGTGAATGTGTTCCAGCAACAGACATGCAAGGGGGGAACATGCAGACATCAGAGCTCTGGTGCAGCCCCATGTCTGATGTAAGGGGGGGAATGGGGTGGTAGTGAGGGAGGGGTTGTCTATCGAGACCAAACCGGGTCTGTCTCGCTGTAAGTAGGAGGGCGCTGGTTGCGCGCTATTCTCCATCAAAGCTAGCTGGCTGGCTGGCTGGCTCGTTAGTGTACTGCTTGTACGGTACTCGACGGTGTAATTAGGTTGGATGACGGTACCGCGCGCCATGCCATACCAATGGAGAGCGGACGGATCCGGACGGGAATCGGTCATGGCGAGAATGTCACTCACGATTGACACCTTGCCGCGGAATGGAACCCCAAGGTGGTTGTTGCCGGCTCTGGGGCCATTTCTTTTGCTTTCTATTTTTTTTTTGTTCTGCTTTCCACGGTGACGGACGAAGCAGGCGAGAGAGGCTTGGGAGATTCGAATTGTTCCACCTCCGAGTCAGTTCTCGGTGACGTTTAGTCACGATTCCTCGACCCCCGGGGGGGTGTTTTGCTAAAGTGCACAAACAATTACCGAAACCAGCGTGTCTCTGTTCTCGGCCGAGGCTGTCTTCAGTGGCCACTTGGCCATTTGCTGTGCGGTCTTTGTTTTGCCGAAGAAAGGAAATTAATCTCTTTCGCAATCATCTAACACTCCTCCTCTTTTCCTTCGCTATCTCGCCCAGTCCCATCTGGTCGTGAGCAGATCCTGTTCGAGGTTAGCTACACATAGCATCGACCTCGCTGTGCGATTGATACTTTATTGCTGTGTGAAAAGTAAACAACATTTCTGTAAAATTGTATAACTTTTTATTGCAGCAGCATCAGTGCGCCTGGAAAAGCCTAGTCAACAATTGTTAATCGGACGTCTTTGCCCACGGCTGCTACTAGCCCATTAGTCTTTGTTTGCTGAAATGATGATGCGGTGGATAGTGAGAAACGACAGGCAAGGTTGGGACAGCGCGCGCTACAAGTCATTCATCGATTAGACGATTAAAAGATTTTTAATCAAAATTGAAAACAAACTACATTTTAGTCTCCCTATCGCTGTCCCTGTTCCTAAGCCAGTCCCATTGGAAAGCAATAGCAGCACCATGGCCCATTTATGGCCGTCTAATAATCGGCTTCGTGGTGTTGATTGGAACCTCAACCATTGCATTGTGTTTAACTAGCAACGATGATCTTACGGTACCTGTGATTGTACGACGATCACCTCCACGACGCGTTGGCGACATGGCATCGTTACAATGCTGCTGCTGCTGCTGTTGCTCTCTACGATCTGCCTCCGTTGGATGTCGCCGCAAAAACGTGATTGCAAATGATATGTTGCGTGTGCGTGTTACAATGAAAATCCCGATGCAAATTCAATGTCCGCGATGATAGTGGTGGCTTAACCTGTCATTACGAACGTTATAGTATCCGCCAGAACCCCCTGGTGCCAGACAGACAGACAGACAGGTTCTGGGGCTATTTGTCGTGGCTCGTCACGTTAGTTCGCGGGGAAGAGATCTACGAGAAGAGGTTCTCGCATTCTCGCCTGGCAAAGGTTAGGCTCTAGGTTATTTGTACGAACAGCGAAACAATCTTTACGAACTGATCTCTGAGCACTGAGCGGCTCGGACTGACGTGCGAATGGCGCTTCCTGACGCAAAATTTACCTTGTTTAGATTGAGTTAGCGAATGGTAGCACAGGCATGGCTTGCGATCTGTATTTGTTTACCTTTACTCCTCACTCGATTGACGATCTTGACGCGATGGTTTAACTTCTCCGGTAGCCGCGTGTCCTACAAATGACCACTATCACCGGTGCACATTGAGCAAAACGAGACATTATACAACGCAAATGTGACGTAGAATGTGGAATGTACAAATCCTCCCAGAGCAACAGCGACCACCTGCCTGCCAGCCTGCCCTGTCCCTTGTGTATTACATAGTGGCGGCGTTGTTGCCATTACTGAATGAGCACATGCTCCTTGCATAATCCTGCACCACCCTGCATGGTAGTGGTGCACGTTGCTCCTACTGCAGGGATTCAGTAGAAACTTCAAACAAGTCACTAAGTAATATGTAAAACTCATGTGCCGTGTGGTTCATGCTTTTTGATCTCAAAATAGAGAACGTTCTGCCTCATCGAGATCACTAGAATGTCTAGCTTCTCTAGCGTCTAGCTGGCTCTTATTAAACACGCACACCGGTCGAGGGTTTATGTGAAGACATGGCGGTGTTCATGGTTGTGTTGTGCGTTAGCTGCCTAGCGCCCCATAACCCTGTCGAATGCGAATGGGGGAAAAAAGGAAACTCCACCACCGAACGATCGAACAAAGGAGAACCAGCATCGTCATGATCATCATCATCACCATCATCATCATGATCATCGTGACCGTCGAGAGAGGATGCGGGTTATGTATTCCAGATCCCCCATTCAAAGTGCCTGCCAGCCAGCAGCCCCAAACGGATTCAAATGTGTGCGCGTCTGCTGCTGGTGGTGTCTTGGTTTTGTTTTGTTTCCTTTTCGCTCCGTTCCGTTTTCACGCTCGCTCTTCTCCTACATCCCTTTTTCGACGATGGGGTTACAAACCATCGGGACAGATACATACATGCAAGTGGTTGCCGTGGTCTCTTTCACGGTGGATGGGACCGTGAATCTGTTGCCGTTGGTTGTGGTGAACGGTGGTGACAACAACGCGCAGGATGGACGGAATCCTACGAGGAGAGATGACACAAATAATAATAAAATAACAGACCAAAGTTGAAGCTTAAAAGAAATGATCGCTTTTGAAAACCACCGGCGATCATTCGCGCAGTGGTAGTGTGCAGGGCTTGGGTTGATCTGTTTATGTGGCGTCGTCGTTGTCGCCATCACTTTTCGTTACTCCATCCCTTTGAAATGGTGGTGCATTTGCAGGTTTCTTTCTGTTTTTTTTTTCGGAGCATGATGATCACGATCGACAAAAACGGTGCCCAGAGATCACGTTGCGTCGTGGGAGACGGTGACGGTGTCACTCGACTGCGCGCTGCGCCATCGGTTACGGCTCCGTTGTTTTGATGATACAGACAGAAAAAGGCAAAGTGCATCAAATGCGCACCACCATTTGTGTGCAGTATAATGGAGAAAGGAAGAGAAAAAAGAGCCTTAAGTATTTTCCATTGCTTCTTATGGCTGATCGCACGCACGCTCGTACGCGCATCGCGTTTTCGTTTGTTTGTCAGACCGTTTTGAGTATGACAATCAGCTTAATTTAATCTCTCTGCGCTGGTGTGTGATTATCTACGAACGATCGTACCGTCTAGCGAATGGCTGTTGTGGCCCACCTTCTTCAAACACTACGCTACAGTGTGACATGGCCACGGGGTGGGGAGCTGTTGAAGTTGAAGGTTAAAATCGTTAACCAAATCTGGTCGTTGACTGTTGTTCGGGTTACGTTCATTATCGATGGGCCTTTCGGTGGACACAACAAGGACAGTTCACGGACTTGAACCTTTTGGTCAACAGCTTTAGCAACGCAGCAGCATCCTATGTGCTTCACTGTCATTTCTAGAGATAAGATTTTATATGCACAATATGGATCACACTAAACTAGTTCACTGCTCCACATTCCAGAACGCGATCCCAAGTGGACGATGAAATATGGCTGACCGTGGTCAGTACTAGCCGCACCAGTTGTTGATCGCTGATCAGTGCGTGACCGCTACGTCGCGTCAAGCAACAATTAAGAACGCGAAGCTGCATCATCACTCGATGCTGAGAACTGTCCCTTTGTATCTCGTACCGGAATCAACGACGCATACACTTGACTCATTAAGCGCCTCGTTACAACGCTGGATATCTAAAGACACGCGTGCGCGCGCGTGAGCAATACAGATGTAGACGGATGGTATGCATTGGAGGCTAATTGCATTTTTGCATGGTGCCGCTTGATGGCCAACATTCGGTGGAGAAGATGGTTGCCACCAAAGCGCACTGCAGTAATTATGCCAAGCCGAACACAGCGTCAAAAATGGCCCCCAAACAGATGATGATGAGCACACCCAACCATCATCGTCATTATCTGCCAGCGAAAAGACTGCCGGCCACGGGGAAGAGGTTGATGAAATGTATTTTGTTTTTGGTAAAAAGAAATGTGTGTTTTTTTCACCGTCTTTAAACAACAGCAAAGGCCAAAGGCTTTCATTGGCACAGGCGAGCAAGCAGCGCGTGGTGGCGACCCTCTGGTGGATATGCTGGTGGTGCAGCTGCCGTTGGCCGCCCGCTGCTTGCTGGTGATACTGAATGGAACACGTAGTCGTATCTGCTACCATCCCCACCGGACTCCATCCGTTCGTCCACTATACTCACATACATATATGCTCACATTGCATGCACATTGTACGTGATTATTACGGGGCGATGTTGCCACTTGTTGACGGCCATCAACGTGCTGCGGCCAGGCCAGAGCTGAGCGGAGCGAGTCGCGGGACGGCTGGCTTTTAGTGGTCATTCGCCTTTTTTAAGCTCGACGCAGTTGTCATCACGATGCGGTCGCTGGTACGCGCAGCGCGTTTCAATTATCAGCGTGGCACCAATATATATATGAATCGACGGTGGAGACCAAGCCCTAGACCGGAGAGAGGGGGACTGTGGACGGGTGTACAAACAGTAGGCCCCACGGGACCATCGAAAGGAGGGGACACCGTGATCGCGGCGACGGTGTGCTGGAGGTAGTACCCGTTGAACTCATACCACCAGAGGAACCGCTGCTGGGGAAACCCGTCCAGCGTGATAAGTGCGTGTGCAATGCGCGTGTGATGCGTGTATTTGATATGTGTCTGCTTAAGATCGATTGCACGACAGTCTCTGGAACACGAAATGGCCGTTTTCGGTTGAGAATCCACTTCTGCGATCGCGATCTTCATCGATTCTATAATCCAATGCTTCGAAGCTCGCTTCCATTCATTGATAGCAGCATTTCATGTTAGAACACGCAGTTCCTGTGTTCGAAATGTGTTAATTGCGACTCGCATAATCGTTATCAGCTGTGAACTTGGGTGGGGGATCCATGCTGGCTAGTGGTTTGTTCCGCTTGGTTGCTTCCCCCAAAAGAGGCAACAAACAATCTGGTTGCATTTTGCGCAGTTTACCAGCCACAGCCGTGTGTGGTGTTTGCTGTCGGTTGTTTGTTATTGACCGTTGTTCGCATATCTCCCGGTTTGTCGATATCGACTTAACCCACCCCCTGACCCCCAAACACGACGACTGCCCCTCTAGTTTTGCCCCACACAGTGCGGTGGTTATCAGTATGTGGCCTGCTTCAAGCACGCAGTTTACAAGCAGCTCTCCATGACCATCGGCATCTCCTCCAGAGTAAGCCAGAGAGGACGACGAATAGTGAAACATAAGAAGAGACTCCGAACGCGGCGAGCATATACATACAGCATATTCTGCTGCGCAAAAACACAGCTCTGAGACCGACACCCAACGAGAGCGAGAGAGATAGACCTGCGAGATCGAATCTTCTGGGCACATACACATATTTATTTATGCTGATGCGTGTTGTTGTTTTCGCGAGTTGTGGCCAAAAGGGAAAGAACGAAAGAAGGAAGCTTATTATGATTCTGGCAAATGGAAAAGACTGCTCTCACCCGGACGCGTGCACTAGCTGGCTTTACGTTTTGTGATAACTTTTTTTCGCACCCGCAGAGAAGCCCGTAAAACACACAAGTGAACGATAGTAAAGTTCTTAAGAATAAAGGGCGCACCTATTGACCATTGATGGGGCCATTCGGTTACTATATAGAGTCTCGCGAGTCACAAGAAGCAAAATTCTAGCATTTCTACTCAAGGGTTTCATCGCACAACGGCAAGAAGAAAGAGGAAAGCGACAGCCGGTGATCGATCCTCGGGGTTTGTCATGGATTGTGTACCAGGGATTTTTACTGCCTGCCATCTTTGACCGTTGCCAACACAACGAGAGCATCATCAACGCGCCGAGCGAGCCAAAGTATTTTTGTACGCCAAGTCAGCATCAAGTTACGACGACATCGACGATGAGGACGATACTGTCGCCATCATCATGGTTCCTGCACAGCACCCTCTATGTGTCCCTCGCTCTCATTCTGATGTGGTGGCCTAGAGTGGCTTCTTGCGTCACACACCACACGACGCATCATCCTTTACTGTCCAAATCCGGGATGGACGGTTTATGGTTTCCAAATGTTCTTCTCTACCCCCTTTCTCAAACCTGCCGCGCACCATTCCTCTTTTTAGACGCCGCATCGTGGGAAACATGGCCGGCTTCCTTTTGTTTATCCGGCGACAGATGATGGGCCTTTGGTCATCTGCTGCAAAAGAGAGTGTTGTCGCTTCTTCGTTTCGTGGCCGCACCCTTTCTTTTTTTTGCGACCGCGACTCTTGAACCTCTGGGGTGGAATACTGGTTTTCTAAGCAAATGAGATTCCCGTTTCGCCGGATTCTAGGGCATGCTCTCTGCCTTGCTTGGGGTGAAAAATGGCAAAATAATTTCTCCAAAAATCTCGCGACAACCTGGCGTCCTGGTGCGTGCCCCCTGCTGGAGATCTCTTTTATGGCCTCTCCAGCGGAAGCAGGTCTTCGCCGCTTAGCTTGCAGATCATTGGCCATCGGCGATCGGCAGGTCATCGAAGATGTGTTCTGGGAATGTGACTGGGTTCTCTCCGCAAGACTTGTCGATGTCTGTTTCTTTGCGTGTTTCCCTTGGAGTGTTTGAGGTGCGCCCGTCGTTGGACAAGACGTGACGTGTTTTGGTAAGATTATCCGTCCATTTCTTGTCCATCCGTTGGTCGGCCAAGACGGCGTAACATCTAGAAGAAACAGAAAGAATTAACTGACTGGCGTGCTTGTGTTGGTAGAGCAGTGTTTATGTTCCCGGAGCCAAGAAGATTTGGTTTCGTGTGCGTGGTGTTCGGCGGTTCAACTTACCATCATCTTTGCCTCTGTTCTTTCTCTCCGACTCATCCTTCTCGCATCTACGTCGCCGTCGTCGTCGTCACGGGTTGATTGCTTTCCATCACGCGGTTCATACCAAGGGCCAATAATTTGGCATTCCTGCTTCGTCCAACTAACAACAGCTTTACAGGGTGAGCGTTGTTCTGCTCTGCCATCGTGGTCTGTGCCGGTCTGCTGTCCGTTGCTGCGCACCATCGCAAGCTACTTAATGCCTTCCGACTTCTCGTGATCATAAAGCGATAGAACTGTCCGGCTCCATTTTAAAATTTCTTCACCATCGGTCTGCGGTTTTATTGATGTCGCGCAGTGACGCAAAGAAAGCCACTCACACCTGTGCCGAGGGTCTTGTGCGACGAAAAAGAAGAGTTAATCTTACCGGCGTGCTTGGATGGACGCAAGAACAACGTCGTCAATACGGCCTCCTCCTCTGCCCGCTGAGCCCAAGCAGTGAACGGTTGAAACACAAACAGCCGAAATTGCGTCGTCGCTGGTGCTGGTGCTGTAAACTGAGAACCCCCTTCTCGCTGCTGTTATTGCGCCGCGGTTGTAAGGTGTAAACAGGAGATTCAAGTTTAAGTTTCTTTCACTGGCTAGGGCGTTTTGAATGACCCTCCAAGTAACCTCAGGCAGGCGGGCATTCGTATTCACCTTAGCTGGAGAAACGTATTCTTGTGGCCAACACGCACACAAACTCGTAGAGGTAGGGAAACTACCGAAGAAAAGAATGGGACTGGGCATGCTTGTGCTGATCAACTTAACAACACGATGTAAATTATGTGATGTTTCAAGGGTTTCACGTTTGAAAATGCACTTCGGGAAAACATCATTATCATCGAAAATGGTTTAAAATTGTTTCTCTTCACTTCTCTCCTATTGTAGATTCAGCAAACACAAAAAGCACTGATGAATGCTTTTGATCAACCGCAATTACTACACAAATATATTCTAATGCATAACTGGACGCTTAACAATTACTTTTACTAAACTCCAATCCTTTCATCTCAATCTATGGAGATTAAACCAATCCTGTATGCTTTAGCATAGAAGCAAGTGGCTTGTGTTATGTGTTTCGCTACCATTTCATCTTTTTACGTCGATTTTATTACTTTGTAGTTTTATGTGCTTCATTAAAAAGCAGATCTCTGCACCAGGAAGGATATTAAAGAACATCACAAATATAGCCTCATCATCCTGTGATGATGACGATGATCGTGCTACGTTCAGAAGCGCACCATGAAATGGCTTTGCTGCTGCATATGCTCGCTCTTCAATGTATGCTCTTGCTCTCACCGCTTGGCTGGCGCATGATGCGCGCCTATGCTGCCATCCCTCCCTTCCAACTTGCGCCAACACAAAGAAACGATGCGCTTTTCAGGGCACCCGCGACTACACTTCTGGCGCTGGTTGCATCTGGGTTGTGCTGCGGCAGGAAACTGTGGTAATCGAACGCAACGAATCCATTAGTCAGTTGCAAGGCGGCGGCTTCTTGGTGCATCAAGATCCAAGGGGTTCCACTACTACTACGCGCATCTAGGTAGGTTCGACGAGTTGTGTACCACAAATCGCTGTTCCCGGTGCATAGGTCCAGGTCCAGGGCGCATTTGTGTATCCCAGATATTCCCCCAAAGAGATGCCACGAAAACACCAGCAATCCACCAGCTCGATGGGGTGGGTATAGAGAATTACTTTTGCAACATTGCAACAACATAAGGCTGTTGTTGCTGCTGTTGATGTGCACTCGAATCTCTTTGCATTTACCGTTTCACCACTTTCTTGTAATCGGAGCAATAGGAGTCGTCGTCGCCGTCGTTGCCGTCGTCGCCGTCGCCGTGGCGACCGAACTAGATACCTCTTCACACCGGCCCCTGTGGCTAGAGAGACGATGCATCGCAGGGATACGCGCCCTGGCGCGAGCAAGCGCAAATCGATGCCATTAATCTTGTCGCCAAAGCCGGTCGTTACTGGCCATCGCTGGGGCGGGGGGAGATGCTGCTGCTGCTGAGTAAAGCGGTTGGGGAGGTTACCACAGTCCGTGGGCGAAATGGTGCTGCTTCCGATTCCATGGTTCAAACCGGGCCACCGATAATTGATCGCGATGCAACCCGCTATCAAGCGGTCGTCGTGGTTTGGTGGCGGCGCTATGTCGTTGTGGGGTTTCTGGATAATGTTTCAACGAACGAACTAAATCGTACAGATTCTTTCTCCCCCTTTTTTTTTTTGTTCGAACCAATTGCGCCCTGTCCCAAGCTCTCCCCGGATTGCTCTATCAATTGGAAACGGGTTACATCCGGTGATTGGCCGTTAGAGGGAACGAGTTTTATGAATAATGAATAATTGTGTGCCCGCAGCACTTCGGGCGGGGTTTGCGTTGCTGCAGCCGCTGCAACGAGATTAGACACTGTGCGCTAGGGGGCCACCTATCAACTAGTGCGCAGTAGGCGCGAGCAACGACAACGAGGAACAACCCGGCTGTTAAATTGGTTTAGAGACAGCGCGAGTCGATGTGTAAGCGGATGATCAGAGGGTTTGTATTGCCACAATTTAATGAACCGACATCAATATCTTGCGAGAGCGTTTGTTTGTTGTTTTTCACCGTTTCTATTAGTCCATTGATCACTTTTTGCTGTTGCGGTAGTTGAATTCTTTTATCTCTTCGACAAGAGTTATGCTGGAAAGATAAGAGGAGTGAGAGCGCATATGGCTGGATACACGGGGTCCGATCTCAATTTATTAGTTCAATCAATTTATTTTGATACAATAATACAACAAACTATTTAGCGTCTATTAGAATGCTACCTTCCGGGCAACGTGTTCATATAAACGATGCTAACTGCTAACGCACCCAACGTAATTAGGGCAGCGACATCGACGAGCGAGCGAAGATGCCCATGAGCGAGGACAAAGGGAGAGGCATCTTGAGGGACACACTACGATAAGGGACAAAAAAACGGACTCCAGCGCATAACTGGGCTCATTTTCACGCGTAACCTAATAAACACGCCAATTAACACCGCCTATACTGTGCGCGCTGTGGTCCTAGGTTCAATTATGCTTTCTTCACAATGTTTAGCACTTCACTCCTGTGTACTAATCCGCACGTATGGATATCGCTTAACATGATATGACTTTAGGTTACTCTATAGTACCACTGCATGATCGTAATACTTTTGCCCTAATAAAGAACGTACTTTTGTCATACAATGACCAATACGCATCTCTCCTCTGTTTACGAAAATGGTGTTCGGGAATTCAACTGTGCACTTTCAATATTCTCTTATTTCTCACATGAAGCTAAACATACACAACACAACCAATTACACTCATCATCTGGATACACCTCATATCATAACCGTTACAGTGTCCATAATCCATTGTCATCCACTGTCTAAGTTGGGCGCTTCTTTGGCCGCGTGATCAGCGGCAACTTGCCATGCAAATCGAGTGATCCTTCGTCGAACAGATAGAAGCACCGCTGCACGAACGAGGTAAACATAAACTTCTCTTTGGGCGCTAGCTTGGAGGCTCGCATCATTTGCGCCAACATTTCACCGCACGTTGCCTCCAAATCTGGCACCGGCTCCGCCGGCCGCTTCGTTCTTGCTCTTTTCACCACCGTTGTTGGTGGTGTTGTCGCTGATAGCTGCGTTTCAGGGTAGCTGTACGACGTCTCAAGAAGACCAGAAGCGCTCCGTTTGATTCCCGCCGTTTGTGTAAAGTTCGATTCGGTGATCGTGCTTGCGTTGGACGGTGATGAGCTGGTGCTTTCGAAAAACGACGATGATGCACCATTGAAGTAACCCAATATGTCGTTTTCCTAAAATGAAATCATGCCGCAGCGTCGCACGGGCACGGGGGGGGGGGGGGGGGGGCACTCTCGTTTACAAATTGCACACAGCTGAGGAGGAACGGCCAAAGGACACTCAAGGGGGGATCTACTTACACTGGCCACCTCGCCCGCTCCTTCCATGGTACATTCGTACTTTCTGATGCGCTCCGTCATGTCGTTCGTTGCCAGATGGAATGGAGGTTGCACTTGCCACATGACTAATGATTTGTGTCGAAAGTGTGCGAAAAACAGAACTTTCCCGTTCGCTGGCTACACGATAACTGGCTTCAAAGAAGGGGGGGGGATTTAGTTTTGGAAGAAGTAAACTATGAACCCGGTTCACCAATTCTAGGAACTTTACTACCGATCACACACGATCGTACCCGAATCCAGTGCAGCTAATTAGCTAATTGGTGTAGCGTAGTTCGGCTGGAGCCACACAGCTGCCGCTTTCCTGGAAGGACCCACCACGCGCGGTGGCTATTGATATGGTGAAACCAATTTTCTTAACCTTTGTCGCAGTTCAATAGCCGCGGCCAATGCTCGCCGTATTTTGCGGTTATGTGTGCGTAAACCGTGGTGTTTTTTTTGGCGGTAGTGCGTATTCTTTTGTTTGCTTGTTGTGTATGTTGCTCGATATGTTTAGCAAGTGCGCTGTTCACACTCACTCTTCTTCGTCTTTTGATTTGTGTTTTCGTGTGTTCGTACCCGGAAACCTTTACCCAATTGACACTGTTGCAACCTCTTCCCCCGCGTTTGGGTTGTGATTCGCACAAACATCTCTCACCCACAGAAAGGACCGCCAAGCAAGCGTGTGACTTTCACCGCCAACGACCCCAGCACGGCGACACTCCGGCGTACGACTTTCGTAATGCGACGGAAATGAAATTTATTTAAATGTGTTTACAATATAGCGCGTTTCGTAAGCGTACAGATTTCGGTGACCGTAAGACCCCTCCGCGTTTCGGATGCTCACGATGTGTCGAGATTGAATTTCTACTTTTTAACTGCCGTCCATGCCGTCACCACCCGCACCATGGCACGTTGTTGCAATATGCACCACTTCCTCCAATAGCTCTGCAGTTGTGGCTTGTGCCATTCTCCAGCTGTCCGAGACCGGTAATGGATGGTGCAGCAGCTGCGCTGCCGCTGTGGCCACGGCGGCCACGAGTGGCTGGTGGAACACAACATTGTTTCCACTCCCGCAGCGTGACCGAGCGGGAAAGATGAACGGCGTAGGTGGTCCTACTGAGACGCCGCAGAAGGGAGTGGAGAGAAGGGGGTGGACGGTGCTTATTCTTGCGGCAATGGATTTGCATGGCCAGGAGAACGAACACCAGAACGGGGAAATGGAAGCTCGAAGAAGAAGAAGGAGAAGTGAAGAAGTAAATTAAATAAGTACCGAGCGCGCACCAGTGATAGATCAAGCTAACGGCGGAGACGGTTTATCGCTGATCTTAATGTTTCCCGCAGTGTGTTGTATCCCGTATATTACTCTTCAGGCGATCTAGATCAGCGTGTGAAGGTGGTGAGATGTGAAGCGCCCAGGTAATGTAACCGAAGTTAGTTGAAGATTGTACAATCACGGTGCTGCTGCTATTTCACGATCAAGTGCTAACGATAGTCTAGACTATGAGCTGTGGGCTGTGGATTGGTAATGCACGGGTTGGGTGTCCACCGTAAATGGTGGTCTGCAATTAACATAAACCATTGGTAGGGAACTTCAAACAAGCAACTGCTAGGGCGCCTACTACGAGAGTTCAGTGTTTCCGCACCGATTGCTTTGGTTCGCTGAAAACTTCCGCAAAATTCATGTCTGAGTAAACGATTCTTTTGGTAATGTAACTCTGGATTCAAGAAATGTCATCAACAGAATATGAAACCGCGATTTAATTATGTTCAGCGCTTCATGAAGAGTATCTTCCGCAATTATCACAAAACCGATATCGAGGTGATGATCGCAGAACATACTCTAATTACTCGAATCATTGTGACCCGCTTTCAGATTCATTCGATTTAGTTCACTTGCGCCGTTCCAGTAACACGATTTGTCGTCCAAATTTTCCACCATTTCTCAACCAGCTCCCAGTCCCCAGGCCCCCAAAATCAGCTGACGATCACCGGCAATGGACGCAACATGATCCCAAAGAAAAGAGCCGCGTCAGCTGCAACAAAACTCTATTAAACACCGGTGGGTGCTGCTAGCGCAAGCGGTTTAGCTGTTTTCGTGCATGACAATATGCTCACCGCTCACCGGACGAGGACAAACGCGAAAGAGGGGGAAGGCCGGGGGGTGGTCCTCTGACGTCGGCATCATCACCTTGAGAGGCGGCGGTGTATAGTATACGCCGTTCATCGCTCGCAGAGGTCTCCGAAAGGGGAGGGAAGACGGGATGTTGAACACCAGGAAAAACGTGAGATCGACTCGACTGTCCGTTCGACGGCCGG
>NC_064877.1:67168146-67178146 GCF_943734665.1 Anopheles aquasalis | reverse complement strand
TGCCGGGCTTCTCCGCTTAAAGGTTATCCATCGTGCATATGTCGTACAAGGCGGTGTCAGACAACCAGGCAGGCAGGCAAGGATTGCAATGGCCCCAGCCCTCGGAGCACACTCCATTAGAGTCTGCCTCTTGCTTGCTTACAGCTGTACTAGCACTCGAACTTAGAATGTAGCGAAGATTTCACCATCGGCTGCGAGCCACCAACGGAATTTGCAAGTCTAACCAGGCGCACACAGAGAGAGAGAAAGAGAGGCCGACAGTTCAGGAGACTCCCCGGGGCCTTTGCGCGAGATGCAATTGAAATGGAACATTTGAATTCCCCATTTTCACAATACCTGCCCGCAGAATGTGTATGTTTGTGGGCATGGTGGAGTCTGTACGGGGTCCATTTCGATCATAAATGTATACATTTACACTCGGTAGCACCACTCGCTGGGTGCGTTGTTGTGCAGTCCGATATTTTATTCATGCAACAAGCGAATGGCTAACAACTGACCGCGAATAGATTGAGACCACCGTCGCCACCACCGTCGCCGCCTGGCTCTGGCCCAGAGTGATGTAAATTTTGTGGGAAATTTTGTCGTATAAAAGTGCACGGCCGCAGCGACATCATCGCGGTGTGTCACCCATTTGTCCGGCCGTGCAATGCATGTGATTTAAATAATTTTCGCGCACCTTTTTTTATGCCGCGGTCAATCGCTTCTGCGACAGTGCCTCAGTGGCACAATCGGAACACCGCTGACTCGTCGTCGACGCTGCTTTTTGGGTGATGAGAGTGAGTGTTTGATCTTCTGTGAGCTTTGCGAGGCTGGCGTAAGATTGTGTTTCGAGTTTTGAGGTGTCTAGGAGAAAGGTTTTCGGTGGACTGTTTAAGCTGGTGGATTAGCATTTTACGGTGGGGAAAGTGTGCGAATCGGGATCCTGTCCTGTTAGGCACCGGCAATCGTATATCTTTATGCGCCTTTCGGAGGGTATGGAAGGGAAAAAGGGGTTTTGGAGATTATGAAACAATAGGCACAATGCCTTTCGATGATTAATTCAGGTATCAATGTTGAGCATTCACGTTGTACTCACAGATATGCCCTGATCTTGTCTTTCGAGGAGTCATTTTTCTATGTCTAAGGTCTATCAAGTTTAAACATAAGTAAACATAAGATTCTTTATATACGCTTTGACATATTCTTACATTCTTATTAACCTGTGTGCAAACTTGTATTAAGATGAGAATATTAAATAACTTTTTTAATACTTTAAGTATAATCATCATGCGTTCTCTACAAAACTAGAACCGAGGCTGCGTTGTTCTGCCCAAGCATTACAGTTCCACTGCTGCAAGTGTCTCGAAAGCCCATCAATCTGACCGCAAAGGCAAGAAGATAGTCCGTTAGTATGGACAGTGAAATCGAGCACGGTGTGAGCCACACCCCACCGGTTGGGTGAACGGCCCTAGCGGTGCGATGAACAGGGTCGGCCCCCCGAAAACCATACCTATGGTCTCGCTTTGTACCGAAGGATCTCAGCAAGCCTAGCCCCCTTTCCAATTTTGGCCATTCCATAAGATGGACCCGTTCGCATTGCAGTTAGCGCTCAAAAATTGTAACGCATCGCGATTACACGATTTCTCGAGTTCGGTGGCCGCGTCCATCAAGGCAAGCGGTGCGAGCCAGCAGAATCGAAAGCAGCGGGCAAAACGATGCGCGTGTGTAGTAGATCCGTTCTACTTCACCATTCCGTTTTGCTGTGCTGTGAGTGTACAATTGCCAATAGTTTGTTGAACCTTTCCTCTCGCCACACGTGCAGACGTCGATTCGATGCTTTCGTCATAAGCTGGCGGCGGTCACTCGATTGCGTAGCACCCCAGCACCACACACCGCCACGGTTTGTGCATTGTGGCCGCAGGGGCGATAGCTCCGAGGATGGATCGATGCGATTAAGACACACGACCTCCTCCTGGGCCTCCACTGGGCAGGGCAGACAGTATCGATCTTGCAGTAGCACCTCTCGAGACCCTCTCGACGACGACACGTGAGATAAATTTGGCTCGCTTACCGCGTTGGTGGTCGTCGTCGTCGTGTCGTCGTATCGTCTGTTATGGCATGGCGTGTGCCCCGGTCAGTATTCTTAGCACACACCACCACCATCCCATTGCATGCCACCGCGATCGGGTGCGATGTAGTAAGCAGCTTAGCTAGCCCACCACCAGTGTCAGCTCGCCATCAGTTTCCAGTGGCAGTGCCAGATCAGGCGATAATATGGTTTCATTATGGAATGAGCGAAAAGAAGTGCGGGGCCTTCCCTTTTTGGAGCGAAGTATGACGCGAACGCGTGAACTCACGTGCTTGGCGCACGCGATAGGCAGAAGCCAGACAGGGGCAGAGCAAGGTTTGTAAGAATCTTTTTTGTGGTAGATAATCATGCATAAAATTGACATTCATCTGCGCATCGAAAGCGATCATAGAACGACCTCTGGGCAACATCAATCGCGATCGCTCGCGCGCAACCTTTGAACTCTCCATTCTGATGGCGCAACAGTTAAGCGTGTCCAGTGGCGTTAGGATGAATCATTAGCGTACCACGGTGGGGAATTGAGCGAAAAGGCCCCGATCCATTGTTTTGTCAACCTGCAACAACCTGATCGTTCTGCTGCTGCTGCTGCTGCTGCTACTCATAACCGTGTCGCGTGAATCGTGGCGATTTCAACGTGATGCCCTCTGCATTAGGATTGACTATGGCACCGTATGGACGCGTTTTTCCTCTTGGCCAACCCGTCAGACAGTGGCCAGCCTCGCGCTTTGTTCCATGCGAATCAGCGCATCACTAATCCAATGTGGGTCTCTCCCTCTCTCCCTTTATCTCTTTGTAGGCTCACGTGGGAGCGCAGGCCACGGTGGGTGTGATCTTATCCCAGTGAGTAATGTTTTCTCCCTAGCGCGCCGCCATTTGGCGTCATTGTTTGCTGGTCGTCTTCGGCTGCTGCTGCTTTGTGTTTGGGATGGAATTTTGTGGTGGGGCTCCGTCGCCCAAATCCCGGGGGGTTGCTGTCCAAATAGAGACGCACCTTTATCGGGGCTACTTTCCCCACAGCAGCAGCAGCAGCAGCAGTAGAGGAGGAAGTACCATTTACCTGCCAGACAAAACCCGACAACAACCTGGTGCCGGAGCGTCACCATCAGCAGCAACGTAGCCAGACAGGCCGGGGAGCTGCTCATTAGGCGGCACCAGGTACCATCCCACCCAGCCAGCCAGCCATCGGTGTATGGGTACTTACGGCCATCAAGCGTAACGTGCATATTTTGCTATTCAAATTTCACTCACTCCACCATCCACATGCCTTCCAACCGGCATCCTTTAAAATGGCCCTAAAAAAAGAGGCAACACCAACATCGGATGCATCGGAACTCCATTGGCCAGCCAGCCAGCCAGCAAGCCAGCCAGTCTGTTGGCCACCACGGAAACGCTTGGCTAGCATTGTTCCGATGCGTTCGACTCTCTCTCTCTCTCTTCCTCTCTTCCTCTAAACGTGAAACTGGGGGGCCTTTTTTGCGCTGCACATTACCTGCGTCCATTGTGATCGAACGAGATCAAGCCTCCACTTTCATCCCGCCCCTTCCACATCATCATGCATGTGTGATTAAACCCTTTCTGCCCTTTTGTCTGCCCTGAACGCACATCGTTCACATTGGGAAAGAGATTTGGGGGAGGTAAAAGTGGATCGAATTGTGCAAAAAAAAAACGAAGGAAAAAGCCAACATAAACGGTCGGTCCTCCCCCCTGAGCCTTGCCCAGTGGGACCGGGGGATCGCGGGCAACGTGACACGGTTTCGAGCGTGACACGAAAGCGAACGAAAAAACCCGGCGAGGGAAAAGTTAATTTATTTGACGAACAACCCACTGTCGGTCGGTTGTTGGTGTACGGTTTAATTGTTTGTACAGTAAGTTTGGCACAGGTATCGGCCCCGCTTGTAAGCTGTTGTGGGAGGGTTGGTGAGCCTCGCTATGTCTGTTATTCGACACATGATCTACGGAGGGGCATGATTGTTCACCTGGATCGATTAGTTAAATCGAGAGTGTTTGTCTCTCCCTTTGGCGCTCTTTCTCTCTCTGTGTCGGTGTCCTCGTTGCAGCCGTTGGATCATTCGACACCGATGGATTGTCAAATGCCATTGATCGTTAATGGCGCGACGGTCTGGTGGTGAAGGTATGATCGTTTGGTGCCGTGCAAACACATGTGTGGCTTTGTCATTCTGCATAATTATTGTCAATGCAATGGCCACCACCACCCGATTGGCCGCTTTTCAGTTAAATATTCACCTGGAACACACTCATAATGGTTCGGTTACGATCGTTTTTTTTTGCAATTATCCTAATGCTGCTGGTCGGTTGGATGGGAGGAAGGAGCGTACAGTGGAATACGTAATGGGGACTAGAGTTAGCAATGTTGTGCGTGGTAGCCGCAGCCTCTCTTCATTAATTCAAGCATTAATGTGCCTATTCGTCTAATTAATATTCATTATTTTTTTGAAAGAATAAAAGTTAATTCATTCACCATCATCATGATCTGTGTTGGACAGACGGTTTTATTGAAATTAAATTAGCATTAAAGAGAGCATTTGACTTTTTATTCGTTGCTTTATCATCTAAACAGTTTCATTTTTTACTTTTCAAGATGATCTGTGTTTAATTTCAAAAATAAAGGCTGGAACATACCGCCACACCTCCTATGATCGATCAAATCGATTGAAGATCGATCGCACTCCCTCCCCAAATGCCTGTCACCTGGTGCAGTTACGTTCGGTTGTTACAACCGAACGGACTGCGCGCTAGAAAGCAGCACCATGACGTTCGCAATAACGCGTCACACCATCGTGGCCACCAACGTCACTCCATAACGTGCACAGCTGTCGTGCCACTGTTACAACAGCGCCGACCGATGACCAATGGTGCCGCCAAAGTTTTCGCCTTTCCTTTCCTTTATCAACAGCAGTTTTGCGAGTCAGCTCGAGAGAGAGCGAGCGAGCAGAAGGGTGCCACAGTGAGCCTGAAACAGTGCCAGTGCCTTGTCACACAGCATCCACTCCGTAACAACCGTAACGGATATCCGGGATAAGAGTGGTGCTGCTCTCTTCGGCAAGAGGCAAGGCGCTCTCGAGGGAGTTGGTTGGTGACGCTAATTTGAATGTACGACGCCACCAACCAGGCGCGGCAGCCAAGTTGCTAGCGCCCTACCGTAGTCACTGCCACCGCCCACATTAGTTAATGAATGAAGATGACGTCCGTGCAGACGTCGATACGATCGCGCGCTATGCCCAGGTGCGAGAGTGGCTCCGTATGTCTTTGTCGTCAGCATCATCATCATCATCATCATCGTCGTCAACGTTTCATCATCGTGGAGCACGGACAACATGGAGCTGGTTTTGGGCACCCAGGCCCACCCCAAAGAAGTACGACGACGGACGCGGTCTAGGGTTAGGCAATCCTCCAGGTCTGATCCAGTTGTCCTAAGGCGGTCTCACAGGAGTGATGTAACCTCGTAGTGTATGTGTGCCCCCGCTTGGTTTGCCCTAGGTTACCGCGAGACCTTTACTCCCCGGGTCTGCTGGGTGTGCCAACACAGACACTCTGTCCTCCCTTCATCTAGGAATAGTATAGTAACCGCGGTGTCTGCTTGCCGTGTCGTGGAGCAGCAAAGTTCGCGGCATAGTTTCGCATTCGCTCAATTGCCAACTTGTCGGAAGCATCAGCGCGCCACCCGGAGTGGTGGGGGCCATTTACCGTTAACTGCTCGGGATCGCCGCACTCCGTTCCGTTTCTTCCGTGTTCCGGGCATGCTTCCGGTCAAACAAGGCGAACCAACGGGCAATATCTTTGTGGCTGTCGTCGTGTATGTGAGTGTGTGTGTTACGCGTCTTGGAGGACATCGGTGGGGTTCCAATCGAGGTGATTGTGCCGACGGACGGACGGACGGACGGTGGCCGCGGCATTCAAGGCTTGCGTCAAGAGAGCAGCACCGAGCAGTGGTGGTACGTGAGTATAGGAACGATTGAGCGAATCGCCTTCTCAAGGCTTCCGCCAATGCACACATGATGGTACCTGGTTTGGTGTGCGCACTTGGTTCTTCGTTCCTTCTACCAGGGAACCTCAGCAAGCGTGGTGTTCTCTCGGCGCGTGCTGAGTGCAGTGTGATGTACGCGATCCAATTGTCTTCCGACGATTCTAATTGCCTTATTGATGACGTCAATTGGTGGCTGGCGGGGAATCCGTGTTGATGCGTTCTCCTTGTTCTGTAGTCCTCGAGCTACCTGTGTCCGCGTGTGTGTTTGTGGTGGTCGAGAACTTGCTGCATGGCTATGCCATTGCTTATTCAAACGGTAGCATTTGAAAAAGTTCTCCTTCACAAGAAAAACGAGCATTGGTAAACAGAGACTCCATTTGCGTCTCATGCCTCGCTTCTTCTTGGCCACCGGATGGGCCGCCCTTGGTCTGTTTGTGAGTTCTACTTCTAGAACTACCCCAGGTATAGGGATGATTTTGGAAACCAATATTTATCTTTACTTCAGTTGAGATGTAGGTTTAGCGCACAGTTATGCTTTTGTTGCTAGCCGCTAGCCGTGTGCGTGGGGTGGGATGCAGAAGTAGAGCGCTGGCGGTGCAAAGCGGTACCGAGACCGAGATTTTGCTTTAATGATCGTTATTGATCTCATTTGCAATTAGCTGCAGCTATGGTTGCTCTACCCACAACAGCGCTCACGGTTGCCTCTCGTGTGGTGCTTCAGCGGTACAGTACTGTTTGAAGGTAAAAAAAAACGTTAACATTGACCGTGCTGGCCGTAACTGTTCGTTCGCTTTAATACCGTTGCTGTTTTGGTGATCGGCAGTGGGATGTTTTTTTTTGTTAAACCAATCTGGACTAACTATTGTTAAAATTATTAGAATAAAAATTAAATAAGATTTCAACAGATAATCTTCGACTAGTTGCTAGATTAGAGCTAGTCACGTCAGCAAGTGAGTTTTGACAAACATGTTTTGCAATGTTCTAGTGGATTATCAAAGCTATAATTAACACAGATTGCACAGAAGCGCTTGTAGAAATAAAGTGAATGTGGATAACAACTACACATTGAGAGCAACGGCAATATGTCAACCAAAGAGGCATCACAGCGCGACTGGACATTCCATAAGCAGTCGTTCCGTGGTTAGGTCCGATGGTTAACGATCCGTTCTAATCGATTGCAGTCCATCCATCATTATCAACCATTATGGTGGTGATGGTGGGTTAAGGTCATCTGGGATGCCGACAATTTTCGCGCTTCACTGTACCACCGAAGGAAAAAAAAACACTTGATTCGGTTCTGCTTGGTTCACGCTCGCAAATCAGCATATCGGACGGAGCGAATAGCGGGGCAGGGCGGCCAGCACCCAGATGTCCGATGGCAAAATGGTCAATGCCGATGCGGTTTGTTTGGGGGGGGGGGGGGGGGGTGTGGCGATCGATGATCGAGGGCTAGACGCAATAATTGAATTATGGAAGCGTCGAAATCGAATTTCTCATTGCAACAATTATAACCGGTGGCAGGCGGTCCGGTACGGCGGCGGTTATGGTGTACTGCGCAGCCTCTAGTCATCTAGGCTGCTGGGAGGGGGGGGGGGGTGGTTGGCGAGAAAGCATGCGGTGGCCACCTTCAGCAACGGGGGCGATTACACGGTTTCCTCTCCTACCGGACTCTCGCCACTCGCGAAGTGGCCACACCACCGCGCCACTTGGCACGGACTAGTTTTTGGAGGCTACGGAGCGGCCATTATTGAGGCACTTTTCGCGTAATGATCAACGGAGACGAACGGGGAGATTACCGTACGCGTTCTTCTCGCGCGTGTGTGATTAATGGCTAAACACCGTTAATGGGGTGCTGTCGACCTGGAAACAACAAAATGAAACACCAAAATGATGCTGAAACGAAACGCGAACGCAAAAACCCATTCTAGGCACTAGCACAGCGCGCCAGAACCAGAACGTATATGCGCGGGCACATTCACGTTCACGTTTCACCGCCATCGTGCCCACAATGTTGATCGTCATCCACCGCGTTGTCAACGTTCTACTTTTACCAAGGCGAACCGTTGAACCCAAAGCAGCGCATACTTCGACAAGTGGGGCTGGAAACAATTGCAACTAGCAGGCGGTAGCAGACGGTAGCAGCAGCAGCAGCAGCAGCAGCAGCAATCGCAGTAGCACCGTTTGATGTTAATCCGTGTGAACGAGAGACGAGGACGAGGTGTCTGACGGAAAATGAAAACTGTGCGCGCGCTGAAAAGTATGTCATCAACCGTGGAGCCGAAATGAAAGAAACGGAAGCCTTTCGCGCTTTAATTTGGGCAACAGCCAGCCATTTAGTACCAACAACCATCCGGCCATCAATGTTCGACTATCGACACTTCAGTCATAATGCACGAAACCTCCGGAAACGGTGCCACCCTCGTCACCGTCAGCTCCACGAATATTCGCCACTCGCCGGTAAACTCTTGCAGATAATCCTCGAAGCCAAACAGTCCCGTTTTCAGCATATGGAAGTGTTCGGTATGCTGTGGGGATGAAGAAATGGATACTATAATGGATCAAATACTAGGCCCTCTGGACCTCCGTTGCTGGTCTGAGCTTACGTGTTTCTTGAAAGGACAGCGAGTCTGGTTCATGTTGCTCGTTATCGGGTGCCAAACATCCGAGGCGGATAGCAGGACAGCACACAGGTCCAGTACCCGTTTACCGTACGGCATCGGCATCCACTCGCCGTGCTCCTGCTTTTGCGAGTAGAAGGCAAACTGTGGAAGAGCATGTGCAGAGCAGGGGCGAGACGAGAGAGGTGTAGTAGGCGACGCCATCCGGAGTATGCCACGGAACGAAACTTACACCAAGCGGTGGACGCATATCTTTGGTAACGACAATCGGCCCATCAAACGTCATATCGTCATCTTCCGAGAGGAAAATCCGTAAGCCCGAGATATCCACCGGGAACGGAGCTTTCGAGTTTTCGCACGGTCGAAAGGATTTTTGCAAATCCACCACGAATTTGGTCTGCGAAATGGAGAAATTTGTGAGCCAGTTCACGGTGGCAATATTGGTGCACGGTTAATGCTTTAATTTGGCTTACGGACATGAGCAATGGGCGCCACCAGCAACGTTAACCACAGAACGACGTTCGCCATGCTGCTGCTGGGTATCGACGATGAAAACAGGATGTGGTGCTTGGTTTGAACCGAAAGGTATCACCTCAGCCCAGCCTCAGCGTTTGCGTGTGTGGTCAGTGTTTGATAGAATCGGGAAACATGTTTCACCAACATGTAACAGTGCTGGTGATAATGTATCGGGATACTCATTTCAGGGCTTCCTGTTTAGCTCTATGTCCCAATGAACTGCACGCAATTGCACTGAGGTGTTTCCACATCTTCCACTCGAATGAGACCTTCCAACGGAGGCGCTAGCAAAAGATTAGAAGAGAATGGTTTCCTCGTGCTACTTTCCGATACCCGGTGAGTGGTTATCGATGGTACGATCCGCGGGAAAGTCCTTTGTAGTCGTCACCATGCACTTGACGTTTGAGGTCTTATTTAGAGCGAAACTGGATCACCGGTAATCATGACAACGTGTTTTTGTGATAAGAAGAACCCCCCCCCCCCCCCCCCCCTATCTAGCTGTCCTCACTGAACTTCCATCGAGTCCGTTAGTCGCAGTTTCTCAGCAGATTGAAAAGTCCCCAAATCGACGGTTGAATTATTGTTTTACGGCCCCTCAATGGGCGATTGCTGCAGCCACATGGAGCGTGTTTCAGGCGGGGCCACACGCGGTGTGTGGTGGTGGTTGGATGATAAGAACGTCCAGTTCAAGTGTAAATCGTGTGAATCATCCGTGTAAAGACTGGTATACACCACGTGTAGCTGCTGATTTAAGCTTTCCATCTCTTTGTTTAATTATTGTAGATCGCCACTTTTGCTAACCGAGCAGAGCGG
>NC_064877.1:67133146-67160646 GCF_943734665.1 Anopheles aquasalis | reverse complement strand
CATTTAAGATTTTCACGTATTCTACGCCTTTTGTGGACTATTTATATATTTGAATGATTGTACAGGTGCGTTTTGTTTGTAGCCCATGGCTATAATTGAAATAAAATACTTGGTTGTCAATAAAGTTTTGGCGACTAGCGCTCATTCTGCAAATCGTATGATTCCATTACCTTAGAAGACGAATAACAAATTGCCATAATACGTTCTGCAAAGAAATTAATAGGACCAACTTTAATCGATATCATGCGTAAAGCGCATCGATACATCATGTTCAGCATCAATCTACTAGCCTTGTCGGTCAAGCATTGTCCATTCGGTGGCCTTTTATGTGAGATGTGCTTTCCGAGCCTAAAGTAAACGTTCGAGGGTGTCCCGAAACGGTGTTAAGGTTATTATCTTTTGCGTGACTATCAATTCCTTTTCTTATGGCAGGAAGCAGCGCACCACACCCAGCTGGGGGTTAGTTAGCACTTCGTTGGTGGTCGTCCGGGCAACGCTAGTAACACGGGCACTTGGATGTGTGCGAATAATACCGCTGGAAGACCTTGCTCAACCTTTTCCCCGTCGTCACGCTAGCTCATCGCAGGATATCCCATGCAATGGTGGGAGTAATGCTGATAGCAACAAGTCATTAGGACGCTCGAAAGGGGATTGGCAATCCTTCCTTTATGGAGCGCTGGCAAACACGACAAATAAGGAGTGGCCGTCGGTTGGCAGTGGAACTAAGGGCTACACAGGCGACTATCCTGACCTGGAGCTAAACCAGCGTTCAGCAGTCACTATCGGACCGCGAGTGGGTCAGCATGGGGAACAAGATTGTAACGTTTTCCGATCAGCAGCTAGAGGACTATCAGGATTGTACGTTTTTCACGAGGAAAGAAATACTGCGTGTGCATCAGCGTTTCCATGAAGCCAGTCCCGACCTCGTACCGTTGGTGATGAATGAGGGTCAGGCATCCTCCATTCAGGTGCCGCGGGAACGCATCGAACGGTTACCCGAGTTGGTCGAGAATCCATTTAAAGGGCGCATGTGTGAGGCGTTTTCGCGCGACGGCGATGGTAACCTTACGTTTGACGACTTTCTCGATCTGCTATCGGTGTTCAGTGAGCAGGCTCCGCGGGATATTAAGGTGTATTATGCGTTCAAAATCTATGGTAAGCTGCTGCGAGCGGTTGGGCAAAGGCAACTGTGTGTATCGGTTCTAGAGATGCTAATTTTCCCTGCTAGACTATGATCGAGATGGTTTCATCGGTCAGTCTGATCTGCTGCAAGTCATTACGGCGCTGACACGCAACGAACTGAGTGTAGAGGAACACCAGCAGATTGTGGAAAAGGTAATCGAAGAGGCGGACGTGGACGGTGATGGCAAACTATCGTACCTGGAGTTTGAACACGTGATAACGCGTGCACCGGACTTCATTTCAACGTTCCATATTCGCATATAGATCGTGCGCTAACCATATGTTTTTTCGTAGTATTGCAGATGTTGTTAGTTATGCTTTTAATAAAGATAATCACGAAAGGAATTAACCAGTTTCGCTTTTCTTATCCGAAAGACAGGGCAAGTAATCTTATCCGAAAGAGAGTGTTTCTCCTAGCTGAAAGTGTTACATTTTTCGTCCGTTACACTTTCAATGGATGGTCGCCGAATTAAAGAATGGATCCGATCCTTGGATTTTCCACCAATTTTTCCCGGAATCGCTTTTTGGCGTTTGTTAGCGGCGTTTGATAAAGAAACTCTCGAAGAAATTAAAGATTCCTTGAAGAAACCGAAATTCTACAGCAGCGATTGATTAAAGGAAGAGTGAACTCATCGTATCCCAGCGAATCTAATAAAGAAAACTTAAATAAAAGAGAATGTTAACAATACCACAGTAACGTATTTTTTTAAATCACAGTTCGTTGAGTTTCAGCTTTGATGAAAGAAAGGAAAAAACTTTCGTTAAAAACCTCCAACAACGGATGTAAACAAAGATTTTCCGGCGATTTTCTGATGTGGTGTAATCAGCGAGTTCGGTGAGCCGAGAAACGTGCTGCGTTTTGTGGAAAATCCTTTTTAATTCGTGTATCTACCCGGGCATACTTACAGCCATTAAATGATTCGCCAGTTCTGGAGTAGATACAAGGTTTGCATCATCTTCCCGGCTCTTTCGCTCGGTGCAATTTGGTCCGATTACAACTACACCAGGCAGTGGAAGAAGCGGCAGCTCTTGGAGCAGCAAAATCAACAGCAACAACTCGAGCTTCAGTAGTCCTGCACCGGAACCAACAATCACGATGATTTTCGGACTGAACAAAAGCTACCTGTGGGGCGTGTTGCCGCTGATCGGCTACGGATTCGGCATGTTCCTGGACAACAAGGAAACGGAGCGGATGACGCTGTTCCGCGACAAGAGCGCTCTGTACGGGCGCGTGCTGAAGGAAGGCGAGAAACCATCCTGGCCCTGAACGCCCGGTGCGCACGTTGTGCCCCGCTAATGCCGTTATTATGTTAGTAATGAGAATAAACTGATATTTGGTTTCATTCAACCAGCAGTCCCTTCTGATTTCTTCGATGCTCCCTGCGGTACCGGTGATGACTGCTCAGTGTTCAGGCATAACGCAGCTAAGCAGAGATTCTTTTGGGCATCTTTATGGAATATATGGTCATTTCCAGACGCCCCATGCTCCAATTTTCGATTAATTTTCCATTTTTCCGCCGAGATTACGCAACGATTTTACCTTCGGCGAGATGTTTGTAAACAAAGCGTTGCTTGATCGGCAGGAGATGTGCAAATTATTTTCTTGCTTGATGTGGATTCGAGCTGTCCGGACGACTTTTTTCCAAAAAAGAAAAAGCAAAATCATCCGTGTTTTGAGTCATTTCCGATCATCTTCAATTTTGTCCCCTGCTTCCCACAAGGCCCCAATTTGTGATTGCTTCTAGTTGCGAAAAAAGAGTGCAGCCAACATGTTCCGCACATCCATTTTCGACAAAAGCCTAGGTAAGTTGGGAAAGGGGCAACTCTCGGAATGGGTCACACGAAACGGGAAGTAATGTTTGTGTTTTCTCCTTGGCCTGGTTTCCGGGAAAAACAGAAAATGCCACCAGCAACCTTAATCTGGAACCCGACTGGCAGGCGATACTGGTCATTTGTGATACGATCCGACAGGGGGACGTAAAGTAAGCCATCCTCAGCAAGCTGCTTCCGGAGCTTCCCATCAAGGACGTTTCACCTGATACCCGTTCCTCTTTCCAGCGCAAAGTATGCGGTGCAGGCACTGAAGAAGAAGATGGCCTCACCTAACCCAATCACGGCCCTGTACGCCCTGCTGGTGCTGGAGAGTATGGTGAAGAACTGTGGTTCTCCGGTGCACGACGAGATCGCCAACAAGGCCAACTGCGAAATGTTCCAGAATCTCGTGAACAGCACGAAGCACGAGGAGGTGCGAGCGAAAATGCTCGAGTTGATTCAGACCTGGGCTTTCGCGTTCCGTTCCACCATCAAGTACCGCTCGATAAGGGTAAGCAACAACGCAGGGCAGGATAACGGGGTGATGGGTGGCGATGAGTTGGGCACTCGTAACGTACGTGGTGCGCATTTGCATTCAGCAGTTGTTTACTGTCGCCCAGCTCGAGCGGATCGTTCCCGGGTGCTGTTTGTTGTGCGGCCAGTGTGTGTTGGTGGTGTGTAATTGAATTAGTGCCACGGACACAGGACTGTGACTCATCGCTGATAAGCTTCAGATGGGGGTGCGTCATGGCCAGAAATGATTTATATTTTACCTAGCACCATCAATCGGGCCCCCGTGAAATGAGCCAATTTTGTGCATTTCACTGTACTTTATTGATTTAAGCGCACAAAGAATCATCATACAAGTATCCTTTGTATTGGTGACAAAGGAAGAGATGACTGTAAAGTGCAGACGACCAACTCGAGTAATGGCTCCACGGGTTAATGTGAATTTCTGATTTTATGGCCCTTCGATCATGGATTACGTTGATTTATGTCATCAAGACTCGTTAGCAGTTTAATCAATCAATCAATTGTCCCGGATGCTAACACTATTCTCTCTTTCTCGCCGTAGGATACGATGAACATTCTGAAAACGGAGGGCCACAAGTTCCCGGAGCTGAAGGAGGCCGATGCCATGTTCTCATCCGACATCGCACCGGACTGGGTGGATGGAGAGGTGTGCCATCGCTGCCGTTCGCAGTTTACCTTCACCGTGCGGAAGCACCACTGTCGTAACTGTGGCCAGGTGTTCTGTGCGCTGTGCTCCTCGAAGACGAGCACGCTGCCCAAGTTCGGCATCGAGAAAGAGGTGCGCGTATGCGACGGTTGTTTCGCGCAGCTCCAACGTCCAACGGCTACGCTGACGAAAAAGTCGACCGAAGAAGAGGATCTGCCGGCCGAATATCTGACGAGTTCGCTGGCCCAACAAGCGCAAGGACCAGCGCGTAAGACGGACGAAGAGCTACGCGAAGAGGAAGAGCTACAGTTGGCGCTCGCCCTTAGCCAGTCGGAAGCGGAAACAAAGCAAGCGCAAGCTCAAACGCGTCGTGCTCCCACGTTCCACAAGTCACCGTCTCCTGAACCGCAGGTGGCCGCTACGGTTGCGGCACCGATCAAGCGGAGCCCATCGCCAGTCGAAGAACCACCGACCGATCCGGAGTTGGCTCGTTATTTGAATCGCAATTATTGGGAACAGCGACAGATGATGGAATCACCGGCCTCCCCGTCCGCTCCCAGTCCCATGCCAAGCCCAATGCCCTCCTTGCAGCCGAGTCTGTTGCTAAAGGGCGCTCCGGAGGATATAGAGATTGATGATTTTTCCAACTCGATGAAAACGCAGGTAGAGATCTTTGTCAACCGAATGAAATCCAACTCCAGCCGTGGTCGAAGCATCTCATGCGACAGTGCCGTTCAGACGCTGTTTATGAATCTGACCTCGCTGCATGCCCGGTTGCTTACGTTCATCAAGGATATGGATGATAAGCGGATGTGGTACGAGCAGCTGCAGGATAAGTTGACCCAGATCAAAGACTCCCGGGCGGCACTGGATGTGCTGCGTCAGGAGCATCAGGAAAAGTTGCAGCGCATCGCCGAGGAGCAGGAACGCCAACGGCAGCTGCAGATGGCCCAGAAGCTGGAGATAATGCGCAAGAAGAAGCAAGAGTACCTGCAGTACCAGCGGCAGGTCGCACTACAGCGTATACAGGAGCAGGAGCGGGAGATGCAGATGCGCCAGGAGCAACAAAAGGCTCAGTACCGCATGGGAACGGCTTTCCCATTCATGCCTGCACCAGGCCCTGGACAGCAGGGACCACAGGGCTCACCAGTACACGTGGGCATGCCTGGACCGTACCCAGGGCCCGCCTATGGCTATGCTCCGATGCCACCAGCCAACGGTACGCTTCCTCACTATCATCCACAGCAACAGCCTCAGCAACCACCACAACAGCAACAACAGCAACAGCAGCAGCAACAACCTCCTCCGCAGCAACTGTTCTCACCACAGCACGCCGGTCAGTACGCAATGCCCGGAGCGACTGCACCGGGGGCTGAGGGAGCACCGATGCAGGCCGGTCCCGGTATTATACCGCCGGGAATGAATGTTATGCATGGACAGGTACCGCCACCGGGTGCAATGGGTATGCCTGGTGCTCCTCCTATGATGGGACCACCGCCACAGCAGCCTCCACAACAGCCACCGGCGATGATGAGTGGTCCACCGGTCCCAATCCCGGGTTCCGAGCAACCGGCGGGTCAACAACAGCCGCCTCCGATGCCACAACAAATTCCCCAACATCCGCAGCCTGCTGCTGCAGTTCCAGTCCCTACGCAACAGCCACCGCCTACTGCTCTTCCATCCGAACCAACACCGGTACCATCACAACCGCAACCATCGGCCACTGCACCGGAGCCGGCAACGGCTGAGCTAATAAGTTTCGATTAAGTGAACCACTGGCATCTTGACTGTGCCCCTCCTTTGGCTTGGCCTGTTTAACTATTTGCTAATATACTCCGTTGGTTAATAACCGCGTGTATCCTCCTAGCTGTGTCGCTATGCATATTCCCGAATAAATGATTAGATATTCTACTCTCTGAAAAGTGCCTTCAAGATAGCGATTAATATTCTTGAGAACACGTTTGAAAACGACCCCAATAACGATAACAACGAACGCCTTAGATAGTTACGGCTATATTATTGTTTTTCATCCTTCCTATTACCATTCCGTCAGCAATCACGTGTGAATCATTCTACTCGCATCCTTTTCCGTTTGTTTGTTTTCATCTTCTCTTCGTGCTCGTGCTTATCGTTCGCTAGAGTCGTTCGGTGCGGCACTTTGTCTTGCAAGCAGCCTCTGAACCGACAAGAGCAACGGCGGAGATAAAGGGTTTATGAACGATTCCAGTCACGGAGCGCATAACTTTCACGCCCTCGGCGAACGGCTGTCCACGTAGGAAGCACGTTTCATCGGACCAGACGAGCTTCGCAAACAACTCCACTAAGGGGTCAAGTCCATTCTCTTTAGGATCGTAGTCCTTGAGATCTGTCTGCGCACGGCCATTGACAGCGTGTGCAAAATTCTGTGCTAGAAACGGGACGCTTTACTGTGTATATCTGTGCGAAAGAATCGGCACGATCCATCAGACCACTTCCCGTACGTCGCTCGTCGGATTGTCGTCGATTGTTCTGGCGCCAGTAAGCACACACACAGGACACAGGAGATGCTAATCGGTGGTGCGCTTTTATGGAGTTGTAGTCATTTATGATTAACTTTGCAGCGGTTTACGGAGCTCATACAGAACGGCATATGCAGTAAAAATGATGCTGTTCGACAATCAGTTCAGCAAAGTCCATCTCCAGAGAGTGGTTTCTCCCGTAACGCTAGTCCTGTGGGAGCGATAAGATTGATTTATTGGCCGATTACTTACAAAACCACTCAACGATCGTGCAAACAGCGCGATCTTCACTACGAGAAATGCCAAGGCAGCATTTCTTCTTCCGTCGCTACGCAAAGCTCTCATCTCAGTATGCCTAGGTACGTAAAACCCTTTTGCCAAGCGGCCCACTGAATGGCTCACTTCGATAAGGTTAAAGTAGTAACCGTCAAGAATCTAAGCACCGCAAACGCGCCGCACCTTACCCCCGAAGCCAATAAATCAAATACCGTTCGAAATGGTTTGGAAACACACCGTGTGCCGCGTGCCGCGTGCCGCGTGTGTGCACGAACGAATGGGCACGCGGAACCACGAAATTAGGCAATAACTGGCCACATCGGCCACAGGAGAGTTAAGTCAATGCTGCACCGCACTACCCAACCGGCCCAGTCGGTAGTGGTGCTTCTGCGCAAACAGCTCAAGCAAGCACGAGCGGGGTAGTAGTAGTTGCTCGTCGTGTGAGGTTTAGCACCAGACCAGCGATTGACAATTTTTAAGGCTGCTTCATCACACAACACCCTTCCCATGTCCCTACCTGCTGGGTCTCGTTGCACCTGTGAGTGCGGCATACCAGCGAGATGGTTGCTTCCATCGCATAGCAACCTCACCGTCACCACAACGTGGTAGAGTAGGCTGCTGTACATTGAATGCGGTTTTTCCTGTTCACTATCGGTGGAAGGTGGAAGGCCTCTGGGTTTGCTGTAAACCCCCCAGTACGCAGCAGCATGCCAGCTGTGTCACCAATGCGCACCATGCGCGTATGTGTGCACAGATCTTGCAAAAAGGGTTTCCAACAGGGTTTGCTGTTAATCAATGGAACGGTTCGCGCGCGGTTTCGGCGCGATCTCCGATCTCGCTAGCCACTCTACTCCTCTTGGTTCTGGGGGGACGTACGGGGCCACATTAGACCGAGGTGATCGCGATCGTCGATCGGGTACGGAGGTCCCGGCGTCGGCTGTTTGAAGTTGAGCAAGCCGAGAGAACACCACACCACATCGGGAGCTGCCACCAGCTAGCTGGAGGATGAAAATGGAAAGTAGTTTTGGGCCGTTTTCCAAGACGACTCCTGCGCTATAGGCTGATGCTGGCGGGAGGCCAGTCTTCGTCGACAGTTCTCGAAGTCTGCCACCGAAACGTTTTGCAATCACGTCGGGGGACACGGATACCCGTGGCCATACTGTATCCCTCCCTCCCGGCCCTACCTGGTGGCATACACTTCCTAATTGAAACGAATGACCCGGTGCAAAAGTTGGTGCAATCTCGGGCTGGCAAGAATCGTGGTGGGAAGGCACAAAAAATGTGTAACTAGCGTTTTCGTCGTCGTCGTCGTCGTCGTGGTCGAAACGGAAACCCGTTCCGATACGGTTGCTCGTGGCCTCATTTGCGCTGGCCATTAATTGAGATGACAAGCGTCCGTTGGGACGCCGGAGTGACCACTGTTGGTGGTCTAAAAAGTTCAAATGGACGCAGTCTTTAAAAGGACCGTTTAAGCACTTCTAAATGATCGTCACAGCAACACGTGTCATCTGTTGGGCAGTGAATTGATACGGGGTGTTCCAAGGGGCTAGGGACCATGATCGGATCCTTTAACTTAACCCGAGACACACACGTGGCCGGTGGCATTACGCCATCAAACCATCATAGGCCCTTTGCTGAATGATCGTCCGGATTGCCACCATTAAATTAAAATGCTTAAATGCGGCCTCATGCCCCGTGCATCTGCATCGAACGGGAAGCGCGTGATCCCCTTCTTGTCAACCGGACCGGATAATGAAGATTTAGCTAGCACGTTCTAAGGCACTCCAGCACCAGCGGGTTCGGTGGACACTTGATGGCGGTTAGTGGCACGCACGCGCATCCACGATCTAATCATAGGCATTACGAAGCCCCTCTCCCCAGCCCTCCCCGCTCCCCGCGAATCAATCTCTTGGTGGGGGAATCACGCCCTTTCCTACGATTAGAAGGTCATCGGCGTTGTTCGCCGTCGATCGCCATCATCGTCCAGTGCTTTACTTTGTCTCTCGAGGTCTCAGACTGCCGGGAATCGCTTTCCACGGGTTTGGTTCCACGGGTTTGGAATCAATCTCTTGGTGGGGGAATCACGCCCTTTCCTACGATTAGAAGGTCATCGGCGTTGTTCGCCGTCGATCGCCATCATCGTCCAGTGCTTTACTTTGTCTCTCGAGGTCTCAGACTGCCGGGAATCGCTTTCCACGGGTTTGGTTTTTTGCGCGCGTATGCTGCGCTGCAACAGCATGTCGAGCTGACGTTAATAGCTCCATTTTTTTTGTCCGCTTTTGATAGGCAGGTGTATCGAAACCGGACCGCACTGGCCAGTCGTGAGATACTGAAGCTTGGAACACTTGATATTTGGCCGCATTCTTTTACTCATTGTAGCGCTCCTTGGGGTCGCTTTGCTACTCTGTTGGTGTCTTTTTAAAGGTTTAATTACTATTATTTTAGTGATAAAAAATTCGTCAAAATCGAACCATACCTTCAAAAAAAATCTGCACACTCACTCTGAAATCTAAATTCGACTGGAGTAAAAACCCACGTAAAACTGCATTTTGGCAAAAACCAGTAGACAAATTTGACTTAAGTAATGGTAGAGGGAATACGACAGTAACGTTTTGGTTCATTTACGGAGATAAAATTGCCCGTAAACTGCTCATTTGGCAAGCGATCTGCAGTTTCATGACGGGAGGGTCTATGAACGGCCAAATTGCCCACAGTATCGTCCAATACCATTATATTGGGCTATTATCTACTAATAACTAAAGAAATCTAAAGAAACAATGTAAAATCCATTAAAAATCTATTTGTAATGTGCAAATGGTGTGAAAAAATGGCCAATGCGAGAGTTCTTCCACTACTGTGCACCACATTATGTGTAGCGTAAAGCCAAAAGTGTGTAAATTTATACGCAACGTGGCCCAATAATTTAATCGCTATTTTTTATTAATAGCTAGATAAAATACCTAAAAAATGACACCTTTACTCTGTGTTTAGCTTATTTCTAGCCTGAGCTGTGTCCTGTTTTATGTGGCCAAACATTAAGTGTTCCAAGCTTTAGCGTGCAACTCCGCTAGAGAGAGAACAGTCACAACAAAAAAAAACTATGCGTAAAATGGCGCCAACATGGACCGCATGATTTAGATTTTAGTTTGTCTCGGGTTCACTCTCGGACACCAGCTGGTGCGTCCATAAAGCGATCGTTGCCATCGTTGCCAGTAGAATGTTGTTTTCGCGGATCTTCGACGTTCTTATGCGATCAAGCGTCTCCACCACCTGGGCTTGCAAATTACGCTTACAATTCATTCAACACCTTAGCCACATGTTGTTGGTAAATTGGATGTTCTTTTTGAATTTCGCATAGTTTATCATAACTTAGCGCCAGTTCCTTCGTTGTGGTTTTCATTATGCCGCCGCCTCCACCCGTTGGTTTCCATCGTGGCATACTAGATGCGCGTAGATTCAACCTGAGCTCGCCCTCTCGCCCGTTAGACATTCGTGATCAACGGTAATCTGACCGAGAGACGTTGAGCGAGCTTGCACTGTTGCCGTTGCCGTTGTACGGGGCTGAGAAACCGGAAGAGCACCCCGATAGCTCTAATCACGCTTCTGACGCACTTATGCCCTTCTCCTCCACCCGTTCTGGGTGAGGGGAGCTTATTGTTGTTTCGCCGCCGTCGCGTTTCGATTACCGCCGAGTTCGCAGTACCTTGGAGACCCTTTCCTTTATGTGGTGCCGTGTTCAAGCGATCTTTTTGCAGCGTATTGCAACCTCTCATCGTTGAACGTTGAAGTGAAAGTATTCCTGGGGGTTTCCATGCGCAGCCAGGAGGGACCTTCAGGTCTGGTTCACGGTCAATGGTTTGGTGACTGCCGGGTGTATGGTGTCGTCCAAAGTATGCTTCCTGAAAGAGCAGAGCTTCCTTCTAGAGGAGCAATGTACGCACCACCGTCCTTGAATCCCGCTTTTTTGTTAATTTGTTTTTTTTTCGGATGTCTTATTGTTGGATGCGAGAACAGCATATGGAGGGGACCAGAAACCATTTATCCTCCCAAAACCTGAGAACTGGTTGCTGGCTTACAGTTGATGGAATCGAAGGAATGTTGAACGCGCAAAAGTGCACCCTGGAGCGCCAAATCTCCAAACATACTGGTTTTTTTAAGACGGAACGAATGACGCAAAAAATAACTCCCACTAGCCAATCCTGGCGAATTTTCTGGCAGTGGCAGGTTTTGCACCAGGAATTCTGGTGTTTTCTGGAGTGTGTTTTGCTCATCCACGAAAGCAAACACAAAACCTGGTCAGTTCGCGCTGCGAACCATGACGATCGAGTTGAGTAGCTAGAGGATCGCGCAACTGGAGTGATGAGTCTGTTTTCTTTCTGCACCGTAATCCCGGATGATTGATCCCTTGCTCGACAGAAGCGTTCTGTGAGAGAGTTGAAGAGCGCTTCTGGAGAGTTCTTTTGATTTTTTTGGAATAAAGACGATCATGCTCCATGTGCTTCACTTTTGCTGTGGAAGCATCGTGCCATTTGACTCTCTTTACAAGAGGGAGTGGTATGTAATCGAGAAGGATCTAAGATGATTCACGTTGACGGTACGTTGACGACGGTTCGGTATTGCAAAACGAGTACTTATCCGTAATATAACGTAGTGTGTATTAAAAAAACTACCTCTCCAATGCATTAAGATGCACAACACTTTCACGTAATTCCCTTTAGAATGTTATTTGTGACTCCAGACTTCTGGTCTAGACGTACGACTCTAATCGTGGTCCTGCTGAGGAAGAACGTCCATTGCCATTCCCATCCCCTATTTTCCCCCTTCCCAATTCAATAATTAATGAAGCCCTTGGACCTCGTTCAGTAGCATAAAGGAATCGTCCTCTGCCAGATGGCCACTTTTCCCAGGAGCCACTGGTATCGAACGACTCCAAGGATCCTCTGTACCATTCCTGTGGTGCTATCGGCGACCGGAGTTTAGTTGACGCAACAATCGTACTCCCTGGCCGGTGCCAGCAAAGCATCGCTCCAAAGCATCTCTCGTTCTCGCGTGCGCGTGCAAATGCGATCGCATACAACACCACCAGCCGCAAGTGTCCCCCGCCAGCCATCCCGTGTAGTTCTCAGACTCGACAACGCGCGTTTCTGTGCAAAGAAACCAACGCCGTATCGCCTCGTATCGGTCGCGCCTACTGCCCGGTTGAGGAGAGTAAACGAAACGTACAAGCCAGCACCAGCAGCAGGGCAGGCTTCTGTCGATCGGAACCGATGCTCGGTGCGCGCAGTTCTCGCGCAAACCTAAACCGGACGAGACGTGGTCGTCGCGCTCTGTGTGCTCGCCATTGGCTTGGCGTTTCGTCGTCGGGTACGTCGCTGGTCTCACCGCTGCTATCGCTGGATTCTACCGTGGATCAGATTCGCCAAAGTGCGCTGACGGTGCATCGGTGACCGGCAGTGCAGTTTTCGGTTGCGAATTCTCGTGTCTCACGCCATGTGCAATGTATTTTTAGTAGCGCCGTACAAACCCGCTGCACTTGTAGCCCCGTCGAATTGGTGAATTTACAAACTTTCTTTTTGGCCGAAAGATTCTGGGCCACCTTGCGAAGATCTTTGTGGTGTCGGCCCTCATTGTCGGCCATCGCATTCTATCTCTCTTGCGCTCCGTGTAGTTTGTGTCCCCGGTGGTGGTGGTGGTGGTGGTGTTGTTGTGATGCTGTTGTGGCTTTCGAGGTGCGCTCGAGCGAGATCTTTAGGCCGCCCGCGAACAGTGAAGGAACAATATTGGCCTAATTGAATTAAGAGTTTGAAACGCCCTGACGCGTGAAGCGGCCCAGGGGTTGTGACTCTTTCGAGGGGGGATGTATTGTCGTGAGAATCAGGTGGGAGCCAGGGTCAGCATGGAGGGTGCCGATTTGGAGTATGTTATCTTCTGATAGCGCCTGGATGCACCCATCACTTGTGTAATCAATGCGACTATTTCCAAGGTCGGTTTTCTTTTTGCTCCAATGTTCTTCATTAACTCGATCAGGGGAGTATTGATGACCGTGATAAGCAAGATTCTCCGCTTCGTGCTACTTGGATTTGGTTCTTTGCATCGGTGAAAGTTCACTCGACCATGCCAGTCACTACCGGTGCCGGTGAATAATTCATCAGAATCGGCAAATGCAGCGAAGAACAGAGCGCATGGGAGAATGGGGTCGGCCAACCAGGCGGGTGATGTAAATGAGCTTCTTGCTTCTTGCAGCAAATGGTCGTGCAAAAACCTCGTGACTGGCGACGACGAGGTTCATATCAATCGACGATTGTCCATGATTCAGCGAACGAGGCGCCGGTCGTGATGATGACCTCGTTTTTGGCGAGTCCTAGAATTGGGTTCTACCCTCGGGATGTAAAGCAGACCGGCGCGGTCGCAAACGCAGTGTGTGATAGTGATACTTTCATGACCTACCACAACGCGCTAGCCCTATAGGGTTTGTTATCAGCTAGCGCTACAGAACTCGACTTTCTTCATCGACTTTGGCAAATGGGACCACCTTCGTCATCTGCAGAATCTGGAGCAGTAAGCACTCGCTGTGACCGTGTTGCGTTATCGTCTGCACACTGTACCACCGACGCCAATCACACGTAGCCCGACGATTACTATACCGCGTCAAAGGAATTCGACAGTGACCTTGAGTTGAACGTGAGGGATTCGATTTGCAAGCAGAGGTTGGTCCGGAAAGGTGGCCAAAAAGGTGGGAGCGTTGGCGGAAGACGGCCAGAACCGGTGGCTTCGTAAAGTGAGTAGACAAGGGCAAGCGGTGAGCCTCGGTTCAGCGACGAATTGTACGCTTCGCAGGTTCCAGCCATTGCTTCATCTTGCGCCCTGGTAAGCTTCACATCCGGCGCATCGCAGGATTGCATCGCCAAAAGCGCCAATTTGCTTGTCTCAACAGTGGCGTGCTGAAAAAAGATAAAGACATCCTGCTGCCACATGGTCGTGATCGGATTTTTTCGGAATGAAATATTCAATGTGCTGGCCGGTGGCGGTTTCTCTTCGTCTAGATGTGCAGTCGACTGCACACATCGAAATTGCCTGGCAGCCGGAAGATCGTTAACGTGGGGGTGAGGCCCTTTTGCAATCGACGGCACTCGGTTCACCAACCAAGCACAGTTCCGACCAAGCTGCCATCAGTCCGTGTCGCAACCGGGAAACCACATGTTGGAGAGCAAAAAAAGAAAAGAAAAAAAAGAAGCAGTCTGATAATCGTTCTATCAGTCTCACGGCCTCACGAAACGGCGGTAGCAGACCAACGCAGTAGAACGCGCGGAAGAATCCGATTTTAAATTAAAATTAATCTCAGATACAGGAAATGGACATAAAAGCTACGTCGACGACGGTTTGTCGCTCGATCCGCCAGCGCGGTTCCAAGATTCCGTTGCGTGACCCTTGGACCACACGAGCAGAGCGAGGTGCGTCCGCTATGGTGCTGCGGACCTGTTTAGCTACGTCGCGGCCACGGACTAACTAGGGGCTCGCGCGCATTTCGATTATAGCTTCGCACCACTTCCTTGTTCGGTGCCGGTAGTGGATATCAATCGCTCGCGCGGCTTACCCTAGCTGCCAGTCTCCCTTTTACTGGTGCACGAGATTAGCATTGGCGGTCCGGTAGAACGAGGTTGATAGTCTGTTTTTGGGGGCGAATGGAAGCTGCTACGTAGATCGCGCAGTTTTGGGAGTTTCCTGACCACAGCTTCCAACAGTGCGATCGAAGATGAACGAGATGAGGATTGAAGTGTGATGCGAAGATCGTGTCACTGGACCGTTTATAGTGTACCGATAATGATCCGTTAGTGATCAGCGAGGGCCCACGATCCGGTTGCGCCGCTGTAAGTGAAGGCATTTTCATCGGCGATTAGCTGGCGCTTTTGATCGGCATCCTGCCACTGGCCGGGCCTTGATGGTGACGGGCACCCAGAACTCGTTCTACCGTTGGGCTGGTGAGAGTTGGGCCTTTGTTGTCTAATGTTGTTGTCGCCAGTTGCGCAAACTCATTGGCAGTGGCGTGCTGCAACGTCGTTGACGCCGCGGAGTATCCCGCTCGGTTCCCAGCAACTTTGTTCTAGATGTAATTCCCGGGAACATGTAGCATGTGGCGGAAGCTATAATTTGGGGTACGGCGATGCCCGCAGGCTTCATTCGATGAATGATGGGAATGATGGGAATGATTCATTCGATTTAATGACTTTCAGAGGAGTAGACTAGCAGGATGGAAGTTCATTCTAGTAGAATATGTTAATACTTTAGGATCCCAGCTGTTTTCACCTCAGGTTCTAATCTATTCCACCAGGCGCATCGTTTAGACGTCTCAGACGTTTCCAGTGAATCCCCTGTACTAGCCAAGTGATGAACAATCCGTCCAGCAGCAGCAGCAACAGTTGCAGCAGTTCCAGCATACACAGTGCGCAGTACAAATGTGTTCTTCCAAGTCTATAAGTCAGCGGAACTGCTGGTAGTGTGCTGTCCCCCCGCCGTGTGGCACTCTGTGTGTTGTACAAAAATACATTTCGGTTGTTCGGTGCCCATTAACTTATTCGAATACACACCGGTGACATCGTTGTTATCGTGAGTCAGCAAGCTAGCAGCAAAGTTAAAACCCTAGATTAAGAGACACCACAACGCACATCGCAATGGATGTCTCCTTTGACAACATCACCTACACGGTGTCCGTCGGTAAACGAGGTAAGTTCTGACCGGAGCAACACAACCCAACTCCATCACATACATTAGCACACGGTCGCGGTCATTTCTGCAGGGGGCTTTATTCTCGTTTCTTGCACACTTAAGTTCCTCGAAAAAGTTTACCTTTTTGGTGGAGGATTAATTAGCTTAAGTGATTCTCAAATGGCTGGTCTGCCCCACCAGGGTCAATGCGATCATTTCGGTCACTCGCACACACGACTGCGTATACGCTAACGCCCCGATCTAAGGCCTCAATCTGTGTCCGCTTCTAAAGCCGCGCAGAGAATGAAGGCATCGTTGATGATGGATGTCTGTCATGGAGTTTCTTGTGGCGCGAGCGCACGCACGAGGTAAAGAAAGGCATTTTTGGCCACATCGTTTATGACCCCCACCACCACCGCTGATGGCCATAAAAGGTGTCGGTGAAGATTGCGAAAACGGATTGCGTGCCCGAGGAGGACGCTGGCCGGATGATTAATTAGGAAAGAGTGTCGGGAGGGGGCTTTCCCGTTTTTTCCGTTTTTGCCTTTTCGACGATCCGCAAACCGCGTTCTAGTTGGCTGTGTAATCGGTTATTTCGGGTTTCGGGAACCGGTTTCCCCTTTTCTTGCCAACAGCATGCCTCAGTCCTGGAGTTGCAAAAAAATACTCCGATGGTTCACGGGCCCTACAGCTTCAAACTTTGTATAGTGATTATGTAGAGTGATGATGGTGAGCTAACTCGAGCCTCCGGTCTGCGCTATCAAATGTTTTCAAAGACCTTTGTTGACCTGGAAGATTGCAGCTCATTTCGCTCACGTTCCGGAGCCTCGCGTTCCACGATGTTGGTACGATGCCGTAAAGGAGATGGCCGCGTGTTTGATTAGCACCAACTAAGACCCGATGATCGGTGACACCGGTGTCGGAGGAATGGCCATGAGTTGCTCGATGTGTCGAGCCGCTGCCGGTTCAGCGAGAATCATTTGATTCTCACGTTTAAGATGCCGATGGCCGTCGCGGTGGTGAAGCTATAAAACAGGTCGTCCTTACCGGAAGTTCTATAAATCTTTCTCATCTTCTCAGCATACCTTCAGCTCCATTCCATTCCGTAGCACCACCAAGCGTTAGAATGTCAAAGGGTAGGACACATTCGCACGATCGGTTGCCTCGTGTTGACGAGCATGTCATGCATCCCGCGCCGCTTCTTTTCGCAACCTTTTTCCATTTCCTGCCTGCCAAGGTGGATACGGTCGCGCTCTAAGCCACGTTGCCCTTCAGCTGAACATGTGATTAAATGAAAATTAAAAAGAAAAATCCGTTCCACCCTCGAGGTCACCTTCTGCTCAACGTATCTGCTCGCTACGGTGATGGCGAACGGTCGCCGAGGATCGCTCCGCAAAACAGAATCCATCTTATAGCGAATCAATTAGTGTGAGGGTTTATAGGTAGTGGGATTAAGCGCATGCGCAAGCGATCGCCACACCGTTCGAGTTGATCTCTCCCCACGATGCTGTTCGTCCTTGAAAGGCCAACGCGATGATTCAGTCGAGCCCAGCCGAGAGCCAATCACTCACCGCTGCCACCCTACTCGGTCACCGCGTGCGGTCATGTGTGCGTTCCAAGCCACTGGTTCATCGCACCTTTATCCGATATACTGCGGTGATACAGCAGGGGATGGAGGTGCGCGGATTTGCGCGAACGAACCGGAGACCGGTGGCAACATACAAACAACGCCGGAGTGGGCACGTCGTCCTTCAAGCCGGATGGTTGCGGCTTGGTGGCATTTCCGAAAACATTGTTGATCCGGGCGGGCGTGAGGCCGAGCGAGAGAGGGAGCAGGGTGCTATTGGGGGGCCAGCTGGCTGGCTGGCTCGCTGGGAACTTGAACTTGAAGTTCGCCACGGTTACGGCGAGTGAGTCGCCGATGGTGGTGCGTGCTCGTAACTGGCAACACATCGCACCGGACAGCGTCAAGGCACGCTCATGGCGACGGTGGTGGCGTTGGCGGCGATGGGGAAACGGTTTTCAATGCCAAGGTCAGCCGGACGGACCCGTAGATAGCGTACCGTGTTGCTGGATCGTGCTGGATCTATGCAGGGAGGAAAGAGTGAAGAAATGCAGACCAAACCAGAAACGGTGATCGGTCGGCGCGTGGAGCCGGTGGAGGCTCGCGCCGTTTGCAGCAGCACGCGTTGGTTTATGCGCGCAAGTAACGGCTGTTGTAGGGGTTGGGACCATGGGGAACGGGTCTTAAGCTTGGAATGTTTACTTTACTCTGCTGGCCTTCGGAGGGGAAGGACTTTATATCAAGCGGCCCACAGCTGTGTGGGCTCTAGCAGAAAGCATCGTAAATTGCAGATGCCGTTTGTGATTGTAGTGAATGAGGTAGTAAAAGTCTAGTAAACTTGGGTTAATGATAGTGAGTAGCTAATGAGGTTTGCTAAAATAGTGTTTGGAAACATGATGGTTTTTTGCTTTCGATGCCGATTTAAGATCGAAAATTAATGGTTTTAGTAACTACTTAATGATATGCTGAATTACAACTTCTTAACTGCTGTAACCTGTGTTAGTAAATCAATTGGAAGCAGTTATCTGTGGTTAATGATGACAAATGTAATCTGAACGTGATAAGTAAAAGTACATGACGCAAAATTGTCTAAACAATTTCAAATTACTCCTCGTATTCTAATTCAATCATTTTTTATCTCAACAACCGGCTAATAATTCCGTGTTAATGATTCGCTTTTGCTTGTTTGCACATACGGAAAAGGAATACGGAATCGTTTGGACGTAAATCAATAGAACTAGTCGTGGAGACCATTAAACGAGTTACAGACTGTGTTGGCAGGTGGATTGATAATTCAATGAATTTATTAATATAGATTCTGTGCACTGAGATCAAGGCTACACATCGCAGGCGTGGAACAGGAGTGGAAACATTTCATACGTCATCGTTGGATTGTGAGCCACCTCGTTGTTTTGCTAACACAGGAAATTGAGAGTGTTTGTTTATAATATTTACAAGGCTGAATAGTGTTGTACTGTGTGCTCGTTAGACTGTTAAAGCTAAATCACAAAAAACCAATTCCACTACCAGATTTTCATGTCTTTTATCGATTCAATTCAAGTAAAACTGCATGGAAAATAATACATAATTTGGTTGTCATAAAAAAACGAATAAAAGACCCTCAATTTAAAGGAAGAAAGACCCTCAATTAGTCTTGAAACAAACACACAGGACGGCACAAAAACAGACACTTTGTACGAACGGTGCTCCCGTTACCTGCCGCGCCGGACCGTGTTCGCCACATTGCCTCCGGCGATGCGCTCGCAGATGCGTTACGGCATCCGCGGCGAGTGGCAACCGGTTGGTTGACCTCTCATCTCCTGCGGCACCATGCTGTGCACTTGACCGAGTAAGCGTGAGGCCTCCTAATTGGCTACCGGTTTCGACCTTAGGTCAAGGAAGCTGAGTCAGCTGGCTTATGCTGCTGTTGCTGCTGCTGCTATGGGCGGTGCCATTAGAGAATCGGTCGAGGAGCGCACTCGAAGGTATGTCTCTGGCCAGCGGCAGACGCCCAAGTTCAATTAAGAGGCCGAATTCATCAAGTGACCATCGTCAATCGTCGTCGACGTGAGGTCCTTCGCGCGAGATTGAGGTTTCTAGAGCAAGCCCTCAATCAGGGCCAACCGTAACGCCTCAAAGGCTCAACGGGCTTACCGCATTATGCGGGACACATTTCGGGCCAGCTGGTGACAGGCGGTTTAACCGGCTCGATTAACCATTTCGGGGAAGGCGCCAATGGACCAGAACTAAAATGGAATGAGAAAAAAAAACTCCCAATCATTCGTCCTGCCCTGCCATGACCGATCGGTTGCGATCGGTTCGGTTGATTGATCAAGGAAATCAATTGATCAACCGGTAGCTCTCTCTCTCTCAGTGGCCGGTCTGTGGCTAGTCTTGTGAGAGTGTAACCGCGAGGCAAATGCGATCGAAGATCGCGGTGAGTAAGATTGCGGTCTGTCGTCAGAAGTCTGTGTCTATTTGCACAGAACATTTGGAACATTCGAATGGTTACGCTACGCTGTCAACAACAACTACCCCCCTGGTTCCGAGACCGTGACAGCAGCATGGTAACAGCATGTAGTACCGCAATGACCGATGCGAAACTTCCGAATTCCGTACAAAGCGCCGAAAAGTCCCCGCGTGAACACGCGGATGACGCAGAATCGCCGGAATGTGTTTGGATTGGGGCGTGTTGTTTTCTTTCGATTTCACGTTACCGCAATCGGAATCCAGCGAATTCAATCGACGATATCACAAGAACAACCAAGACATCGGCGAGTGGTGACTGTTTTTTTTTTATAGTTGAGGATCAGGGATAAACAAAACCCAGCGAACCACAATGTAAACAACGAGGGGAGACGGAGTCGGTTTGGATGCTGTATAACCAAACAGCAAAACAACTTCCCTCGTTGGCTATTCGGATTTTTTTTCTTCTTTATTTTTGTGTTCGCCAAATATTCGCCGAGCCGCTAACGGTGGTTTTTCGAGGGGGGAGAGTGGATCGTTTCGTAGATTCGCGAAGCAGGTTTCGCTAGCCCGGGCAACAGGAAGCAGCATTCGAGTGTCAGGGGCGGCCAAGAAGTTTCCAGCAATCCAGCTCCAGCTCCAGCTCGACGGCGCTCGAGTGCCTATCTACCGGTTTGTGACCAGAGACAATTAACAATCGTTGTGGGCTGCTGGGATGGAAATGCGGGCCGAGGAATAGAAGACGCTAGACGTTCGTTGCTTAGCTACTAGCAGCTAACTCGTCGAGGGTCGCCTTGGCTGAGGCGAACGCGTGTCACCGGCGTTCGGTCAATATTTGCCAATCATTCGCTGGCATTTGTCGAAATCACTGTTGACGAAGCATCGAAGGGAGGATGGGGTTGGTGGGCGGTGGGTGATGTGTTTATGCTGCTACCAGCCGTCTCATCCGAGTTGTGCAAGTTTCGCTTTCTTCATACTGGACAGTACAAACACGCGGTAACATGCGGTTGACTCATAGGTCACGCATGAAATTCAATTAAGGTACGAGTGCTTGCACGATCAATGAACAGTGACAGCAACAGCACACAACAGACACAGGCCACTAGTACTGTACTGGATTGGATCTTCAAGAACGATTGAATAGACCGTGACACGAGCAGTCCACTCGAGTGAAGTGATTCTTAACGGTCTCGGTCGATTAGATCGCCAGGTATATCGTTCAAGTGTATGTTTGATTAATTTTAAACCGATAAAAGCCGAAACAGGACATGGAAATCGATGAGTTCTATCGGACCGACAGAGCGTCATCACGAATTCGATGCGGAGGGGACTTCAAATTGACAATAGATTCAACGGTCCTTTCGATGCTCTTTCGATTAGGGTAAATGCAAATGTTTTACACGAATGCAGTTATTGGAATGGATGGAGAAAGGTTGTAGAAGAGCAGCGCGGCTTTTTGATGAACCAATGTTACCACCATTCTATCTTCATTTACAAACGGGAATCGACCGTCGATTACGTGAGGGGAATGATACAAAAGCTCTGCGGGGACGAGCAACCTTGACATATTTACGATCAGCGACCAAATGCGTAAAGCGCGAGTTCGCAAGGCGTATCATATTTTCGAGCGGGCACGTGTAGGGAACGTGATGAATAATAATTTGCTACTTGCTCTTCTGGATGGTTCGGAACGGGAAAAGGAAGAGGGTTCAAACTTCGCATAACTCTTCGGTGCTGTCGATGGTTGTCAGTGCTCTTTTGGTGGTAAAATGCTTGAGCATGGAGATCTGCGCGATGCAACGGATCACTGAAATTGAATTGATGCAGCAATTAGTATTGTAATGCCGATGTTTTATTTTATCCATAAATCAATGAAGCAAAGCTGAGAAGGGGCTATTTCTGTGTTCCTGTGAGCACAGTGTCCATCACATTGCTCTTCCCTAGCCACAATTAAACTGGACCGAGCGAACTCACCACCTGCAGCAACAGCTGCAGGGCTACCGGAAGAGTTGATGATCATCACCGCAAGTTTGTTGTAGATCGACCATAGTAGTTAAGGTCAGTGTTACGGTATCGGCACGAAACGCGACACCGGAACAGTGACGCCTGATAACAGTACGCCTGCTGCGGCTACCGGATGACACGGAAATAGCTTTTGCGTATTTGATCATCACCTGTTGCCGGAAATTGACCGTAGGGACATTGGAACGGTGAAGCTCCACACTGCATCTAGTATAAAAAGCGAATATTTAAGGTGTTTCATAGCGCATTCGTTCCGCTCGAATACGCGGGACCAGTACGTGGAGTATCTCCGCATGTTCCATCTTCTATTCAGTTTTAGTTTGAAGCGTAAAACACGATGAAGTGTCGAGGTGTTCTGGTGCCGTTGCTGCTGCTTGGCAGCATCCTATTGGGTGAAGTATGTGTCATCAGTTGATCAGTGCATTGGAAGGACGCTTGTTGGATTGAAAGTTCTTTAAAATTCTATCACACAGAATGTCGACGGTTTCTCGGTGCGACCAAGGAGAGACCTTGCCGAGCAGGCCATGGGAGCAGTGATGCAGGGCGCTGCCAAGATAAAAGAAGCACTCGATCACGGTGTTAGTCTGAAATCGGAAGGAAAGCGATCAATCGGTTAGTTGCTCCCAGTGCAGACAGGAAACATCACTACGGACCTCTGTAATCACTTGCCATTGGCCCGTTTTTGTAGATATCTTTGGTTTCAAGTTTGGCACCAACACTGGCGTCAATACCGGCTTTGGAGATGCGGCCAATTCGGGTGCCTCGGAGAATACGGACGATCTGGTACGGCGTCGCCGTTCGCTGGATGTTCTGAGTGCGGCGCGCGCCGCTAGCCTCATGCCCCAGTCACCGTTCGGTACGAACGTGAACATCGTCAAAGTCAGTTCCGTCTCGAATGTGAACAATTTTGGCGAGCTACCCCCGGTGGAGAGTGTAGAAGCGACCGCAACCACAACGGCCGCATCCGCTGCGAGGCGCAAACGTTCACCGGATCTGCTGCAAGTGGGTAACTACGAGAAGAAGTCCTTTACCCTGGACAGTGAAACATCCGGTGGGAAGACTCGGAAAACGCATGAAGCACTGGAATCGATCCGTGGCTCGAACCGCGTCTTGCTGAAGGCGTTCCAGCGTAGCAAGCGAGCTCCACAGACGACGGACAATGAGGAGGACGGAGAGAGCTCCACCGATCAGGGACCACCGAAGGGAAGACCACGTGGATCACAGGGTGGGCGGCCAAGGGGACCACCGCCGGGTGGATGCCGTGGTCCACCACGTGGTCCACCACCGGAAGAGGATGATGATGCAACTACCACGACAACGGCAAGCCGTCGCAAGCGTGACATCAGCCACAGTGCACAGAGCGATGGAAAGCGCCCTAAGCGATCACCTGCCCCTTGCCGTGGTGGTGGAAAAGGACCCCGAACAACGGTCGCACCGGATGCAGAGGTACGAAGGAAGCGATCGGCTACTGGCCACCCCAGCATGGAGAGCGCTGATTACAGTGAGGAAAGTGAATCGGTCGAGACGAAGGTTGGCACTTCGGCACTCAGTCCAGAGGGTCTGGAGCGGCGCAAACGACTGGTTGATTTCGGTGGTGATGGTGGTGGCGGTGCTGGAGGAAAAATTGGAAGCTGGTTCGAGCAGATGGCCACCGTGTTTATGGAAACGGTTGGTAAGGTTGTGGCTGCCACGAAGAATGCATTCGGCGGAGGTGGCCAACAACAACAACAACAAGGGTCGTAACGTGCCGCACGGAGAGTCTGTGAGTTGGTGTGATTTTGGCTGACAGCATCGCCCCTTTAACTGATCCCTTCTGAACCGCCGTGGTGCAAGTGCAATAAAGTAATCCGACGGGCACCGTCATCAGGATGTGACTGCATTAATGACCGGCGTATGATAATCATTTGGCGCATTCCCGACCGACGATTGCGTGGCGTGCGCGAATCGTGCTTAACGAGCACGGCAGTTTGATTGAAACAAACAGATAGAAGCTGGTAAAAGTTATAATTAGCACGTCAGCAACTCGTACAAATGGGATGGGAAATTATGAGGCCCCCCCGCCCCCCATTCCCTTATGCTGATCGGACCGGGAAAGCCAAACTGGACAAAGGCGCCGTACCGCCTTTTGGGAAAACAAATGAAAACTTATCTTCTCACCGGTCAATAATGTTTGTTCGTCGGGCAACGTGTGTAAGGGACTTTGTATTCACCTCCGCGCCGGTGTACGCCACGTGCCACCAAGAACGCGGGGGGAACTTGGCGAACGTTTGCTTGTCTGCCTAATTATTCCATGAATATTTATTTCTTTTGCCACTGAAATACGTTAATGGACACTGGCTCAAAGTTTCCAGACCCTTTGACCTGTGCCTGTGGAACTGCAGTGAGCTGGGCCTACTAAGCAAAATGGCGGTTAAGCTTTGAATCCAACGCCACGGCAACTACGATCAATCGAATTCGTCTCTTTCCGGGCCACATCACTTTACCGATGATTAGTATTAAAAACGACCGGAGCTGATGATTCAATAGCGCCAAGAACACGTCGTAAAAGACCACCTGGGTCCACCTGGGGGACCTGTTTACCTCAGCCCAACCGGTTGACCGACCGTCGCGTCATGTCGTCAACGTCATCGTGACGGAGGAGGAGGAGGAGGAGGGCTCTTGGAGACAAGTGTTTCACGCCCAGTTCCGCCTACAAGATGCAATTCCTTATGACCGTTGGCGGCTATCACAGCGCTCTGATTTGATTAGAAGTACGCGCAATTCTCCACGCCGCGTCACTAGCCTGTCATGGCAAGGGGGCCACGCAATTGCATTTGCGCCACCTCGCACGGCCGGGAGGCGTGCTAAAGTGCTGCAAGTGTACCATGCTCGACAATGCGCCATTCAGATTGGAGCGTCACTATTGTCACTGCAGTATCGCGGAGTATCCGCTTAGTCACCGTCGGTGACAGCAGCAGTTACAAGAGCAGTGAGCGGTCGCTTCTAATGAGCTGACGGTGCGTGACATCGGAAGTTCGTTCGTCTCGCAACGGAACGACACCTTCGTTGAGTTGAGTAGTGTCCTTCTCGGGGTCGGTGAAGGAAACGTGGGTCATCGGCCACGTGCGGTGCGTACGCCGTGAACGTGACGTTCTTCTCGTGAGCAGCCGCGCCACGGTCTCCCGATATAGAGCGAAGCGCTCATTAGCGCCTTCGTGTTACTACGACGTCGATCGGTACCGTCGTCTGCCTTTGCGTTGCGTTGATAATGAGGAGATGTTTTCCCAGTTTGGGTGGTGGCGTCGTTTGTTGTTTTTGTTCCGGTTTTTTTTTATCCAGCTCGATTCGATTGTATTATGTGATCAATAAGCCATGAGAAGCCAAGGAATTCGCCATTGTCTAGTTGATGTGTGGAGGCGAGCTGGACACAGCACAATTTAATTGCAATTATCTGTTGCACCTGCACGACAAACGCCGATAAGGTGAGGTGGCAAATTAAATGCTAACTTTAGACTATCCGTTCCATTTCGCTAACGATGTTTGATGCATTTGCACTCCGTTGGCGCCATCATTAGGAAAGAAATCAAGGAAGAAGTCCTATTCTTGTCGCACGATAATAGTATAGTGACCTTTCTAGTAAGAAGAAATCTTAGTAGAATCCCCTCCCGACCATACACCGGTCCCCAAATGTCAAGGCATCATTTCCATATAGCTTCTGAGGTAATGACTAATGAATGTATGATTTATGAGTCTCAGCTTCTGGGTAAATGATTTCTGCTAGTGCGATACTTAAACGACTACCTTGTCCGATGGCCGGACGGTGCCCATGACATGTGCATCATCATTGCGAGTAGTATCATTGCATTTGAATAATCCTTCCAACCAGCTCCGGTTCGATCGTCGTTCGGTTTTGATCTTTTTGACCCTCCCCAGATCCGTCATCGAGTGGCGGAAGTCGTACGTAAGCAATTCACTAAGCAACGACGTGTGTCCAAACCATCAAAGGGCGCTACATAATGAATGATAGCCAGTGATTTGTTCGTCAGTCGTTTGTAAAGCCTCCAACAAGGCACGTCACTTAGGAATTGAGACAAATGGACGACGATGACTGATGGTACGGTGCACGGAGTGGGCGCATGTAATATATTTATTTGCATCCTCGAGTGCATTGGATGCAGCACGCACAGCGAAACACATTAGGCCTACCGACAGCCTGGCAGCATCTGAGAAAGAACTTGAGTGAGAAAATATGCCCAGTAAGTCACTTTTGGGGCCCAGAATATTGGCCAGCACAATTCAATTAAAAGCACCCTTCGCCACCAAGCACCATGCCAGCACCAAGAGCTCGTCAGCAGAATTCATTATAGGTCAGCAAAAGGACGATAGAACGGCTCGTAACCATGCTAGACACAATCGGAAACGAGCGTGAAGGATGTGTGAAGCTCGTAACACCTTCCAAGAGAGGGCTTACGGCTTGGGTACCGACGTAAAGCCAGCCTGGCCTGGAGTGGTTTAATCATGAGCTCCAGTAACAGTAAGGCAAGTTGGCAAACTGTTAGTGTAGTGGCCACTCCTGACGCCTGGGGCTTCCAGTATCTACCGATTATTAACGAGAACTTGGGTACGATGATGGATAGACGATGTGTCAAAAATGCAGAGAGTGAACCAGATTCCGACAAGAGGAAAGTCTTTCTTCCTCCTCTCGGAGGGTGGTAGCTCGTTAGTGTAGTGTTTAAGTAGTAAACTGCTTGGTAGAACATGAAACTCACCATAGCAGAGAGCCTTGCGATAAATTCGATGCATTAATTTTGGAATCGTACGTTTTTCGAAGAGGGAATAATATTTTCAAAATTTTCATCTCAAATTCATATCCTCGAAGAGAAGCAGTTACTGGTTTCTTTTGATGGATATTTTCTAATGTTTGTTAAATTCCGCATAAAACCTTCCTTTTTCATGGCCCTGCTTATGTGGGCCCACTGGATTGTGCGGTCAAGTGTCATCGAAATGCAGCGCGATGCTGCAATCTTTCCGGTGCATTCACGTCCACAAACACGCCACACTACTGCATTCCCATCTGTTGCACCGGATGATGTGTGATGGGCAAGAGTCGCTCGTTCGCTCGCTCGCTCGCTCGAGTGGAAGATGCAAATGGACCGCTGAAGGTGCTACACTTGCGGCGGAGCAGCCTGGTCTGGTGGCCAGATCCTTCAGCTTCGAGTGTGAACTGTTGAAGTGCACTGTGGCCAGGTCCGGATCCGGTTTCAATGGTGCGAAGTGTTAATTGTTGGCCTCGGAAATGCTCAATCCATGTTTGTCAGCATTCAAGCCGGACCGACCCGACCTACGCTTGATTAGCATTGAGTGCCGCTCGAGGATGCGTTCCGGAACGGAAGTGCATCGAGCAATGGATGAAGGACGGTGTGTACACAGCGCTGCTTACAGAGGCACCACTAGCACGGTGCATTGCAGGAGATCACGAGGTCAGGGAGCATGGCGAGTGGGAGCAATTAACATTCCGGCCCCATTTCTGAAGGGAATCGCGCCACGCACTGCTCGGGGTCGTGTGTACATTCCGTCGTTCGCGTCTTGTGCTAGTGATCTCGCTAATGAATTCCGTCATCCCGTGTCCTTCTTCCATCCCAAACAGAGAAAAAACATGTCCTTAACGGCGTCTCGGGACGGTTCGGGTCCGGTGAGCTGACCGGCATCATGGGCCCGTCCGGGGCCGGCAAATCGTCCCTGCTTAACATCCTCACCGGTTACATGTAAGCACGAGCCCGGCTGGTGGCCATCCGATTTGATTACGTAAAATGCGCCA